>NC_080175.1:70369186-70669186 GCF_950295315.1 Erinaceus europaeus
TTTATCTTCTTGAAGGAGGCAGTCTCCTCATTTCCTCTTTGTTTTGTGAAATATCCTAGTTTAATTAATGTGCCCCTGTACTCTAAATCATTGTTAATGATCACTGCATGGCATAACATTGCGCCGCTCCTGCCGTTGTGATTTATATCTTTAAAATAATGCTCCCATGAATTATGTGGCTTCCGTGCCATTTATTTGTGTCGCATCAGCTCTCAAAGGTGTTCCTGGTAGACACCCCCTCCGATTCTTTCCTTCATTTCCACTGCTCAGCATGGTTTCTGCCTTGCACAAGGGAAGATTTGTAGTGTGAGACAATCATGTTCAACTCTGAAGATAGTATTTGAGAAAATGTGTATACTTTTTCATTTTACTATTATCATCAGCAACTGTGTACTCATCCCGCCAGTATTAGTGAAACTACAACACATATGAAATATATTTTTTAATTTATTGCTTTTATTGCTTTTAAGCTCCAGACATGGCTTTGGCAGATTCTAATCAGTAATATGATACAGAACATTGAACGTGCACTTATCCTTGTTCCCAGGAAACTAATTGAGTCATTAAGTCACAGTCATTAGAAAACTGGCCAAATGATACAAACCTAAGTTATGAGATTACCAATGATCTAATGTTACTTCACTTGCTATTTTCAGCTCCTTCCTTCTTTTCCTTTTCCCTGTGGAACTCTGTGAAACAATTGTAGCACATAGCTACATCTTCCTTAATAATGCCATTTATTTAGGCCCATGAATCTATAATTGGAATTACTTGGAGTTTGTTCAGCAGCATCAAATCTTACTCATTATGCTTAGCAATGTGTCTTTCTTGTGTGTATTCAGCTATATGCTCCAAAATTAAGATGCTTGACAAATATCTCCAGTATCATTGTGTGATATCACTAGATAAGATTTTTAGTTAGATGCCATTGGTAAGAAGCTCTTTTTCAGTCCAGAAAACGTGTGACCTCTGTGACAGCAACGGGCACACATTTTCTGTTTCACTGACTCCCAAAGCCTATCACAGACTGACTCAGTGATTGAGTGAATGAACGCATGCACGCCATCAATTTACATGCTTTCTTGGGGGATACACGATGGATGGTCCACATTCATCCTCTGTGCTTAAGCATAACTAATAAGAGTTATAATTTGCATCACTGTGGTAATATATGAGGTATTATTTGCTCTTGGTTCTAGTGTGTGAAAGGAAAAAAAAAGCCAGAGTTACTTCTCAGTTATTCAATAGTAATGCTACTATTTATCGTGAAATTGTGAAGAGCTTTTATAACATGAGAAGAATGTTTACTGCTTGTGCCTGTAAGCTTCAGATTGATCTTTATTTAAAGCTTTACTCATGGAGCTCTGCTTGAATTCTTTTATTTTACTTGAAAATGTCATCCTCTAGATTCATGGATGGCCTCCTAATTCCAAATGGACTTCTTTATTTTGGTTGGCCTTCATGCTATTTGTGGTGCTTCCATTCTCCCATCTTTCCTCTGATGTCTACTCATCTTCAGCAATTTTCACTTCAACCCTGAACTTCTAACTGCCTACCTTGCATTTAAGTCTATCTCTGTAACAGTGGGGACTATATCTGCTCATTGATTTATTCTCTCAGAAAATCACTTTGATTCTGCAACTTCTCATTTCACAAGTTTTCAGTGACCTTCCAGTTACATTAGAGTGAATAGTCAAATAGCATGCACTTGGGAGTCGGGCGGTAGCACAGCGGCGCAGGTGGCGCAAAGCACAATGACCGGCGAGAGGATCCCGGTTCAAGCTCCTGGCTCCCCACCTGCAGGGAAGTCATTTCACAAGCGGTGAAGCAGGTCTGCAGGTGTCTATCTTTCTCTTCCCTCTCTATCTCCCCCTCCTCTCTCCATTTCTCTCTGTCCTATCCTACAACGAAGACATCAATAACAACAACAATAATAATAACTACAACAATAAAACAAGGGCAAAAACAAAGGGAAAATGAATAAATAAAAATAAAAAAATAAAAAAAATAGCATGCACTTAGAGCCAATTATTGTGGGCCCTTGTTCTCTTTTCTGACAATTTCTCACACACTTTCCTTTCCCTTCTTCCCCCTTCTTTCCCTTCTGATTTCCCTTCCCCTCTCTTTCCCCATCCTTTTCCTCCTTCCCCTTCCCCCTTTTCTTTTCTTCCTTCTCCCTTCCATTTTCCTTCCTTCCCTTCCCTTCCCTTCCCTTCCCTTCCCTTCCTTTCCCTTCCCTTCCCTTCCCTCCCCATCCCTTCCCTTCCCTTCCTTCCCTTCCCTTCCCTTCCCTTCCCTTCCCTTCCCTTCCCTTCCCTTCCCTTCCCTTCCCTTCCCTTCCCTTCCCTTCCCTCCCCATCCCTTCCCTTCCCTTCCCTTCCCTTCCCTTCCCTTCCCTTCCCTTCCCTTCCCTTCCCTTCCTTCCCTTCCCTTCCCTTCCCTTCCCTTCCCTTCCCTTCCCTCCCCTCCCCTCCCCTCCCCTCCCCTCCCCTCCCCTCCCCTCCCCTTCCCTTCCCTTCCCTTCCCTTTCTTCTTCTTCTTTTTTTTTAAGTTAAGAATTCACTGTTCTAGATAAGTCAGAGAGAGAAGGATAAATAAGAGATAATCTCAGTCACAGGCAGAAGTTGAAAAACAACATCAGAAGAGAAAAACCTTAACAATACTTGTACTGGAATTGGTGTATTGCACCAAAGTAAAAGTCTCTGGGGTGGGTGGGGAAGGTTCAGGTCCTGGAATATGATGGTAAAGGAGGAACTAGTGGGGTTGTGTTGTTATGTGGAAAACTGGGAAATGTTACGCATGTACAAACTATTTACTGTCCACTGTAAAACATTAATCCCCCAATAAAGAAATAAAAAAATAAATAAAAATAATTTGCTGTTCTGACCTGATCTTCTTAGATAAAAATAGAGACAGAGAGAGGGAAAGAAGCACAGCACCAAAGTTTTCCCTGAGACCCCCAATGGGATGGGTGGACACATGGCAAAAGTAAGCACCATTCCTGGTGAGCTCTCATGCCAGCCTCTTGCATTATTTTACTTCTCAGACTCTTCGGTTCTTGGCTGGGGCTGCCTGCTTCCAATAAAGATACACATATCTCTAGGCAGTGTGATTTGCAAAAGCACACTTAGTATTACATATATATTCTTTTTTGTCCAAACTAGCATACTATTTGGTGAAAATAGTCATCAGATATTCTCAGAATATTGAGTGATATTGATAAGATTGTCTTGGTTGGTAAGAATAAACAGAAGAGCAGAAGACAAGCTTTCCTACATTTTCACATCTATCAGTAGATGGATACAAAATTCTTCATCAGATGAACAGGGTTCTACTATCAAATGGAGAGGCTGTGGGAAGAGTTGCTGTTCACTGGGCCTTCTCATGTGTTATGATACTTTTCAAGATGGAGTATGGCAAAAGGTGCTATTTATACACATGTAGCATATCACCTCATTTTTTCAGATTAAGTTGTAAAATGCCCCTGAAAACAAAACCTGCTTGTTTTAATGTATATCTCTGGGACTTTGTGTAGACACCCTGGCTCATAATCAGTATTCGGTCATTTTTTTTGTGTGTGAATGGATGCATTAAATTCAAAGAAGTCCATAGATTCAAAATCATGAATTTCATTTTAAGAGCTCAGATTTAAAAAAAAAAAAAAGAGCTCAGATATTATAAGGTTACTAGTAAATACTTTTTGCTAGTATAGAGTGTCCTTGAACTGATAGGGGACTTTAGGTTCTCAGAAAGAAATTACAAAATCTTGATTCAGAGTAGAGAGTATTGGGCATTTATCTGAGTAGTTTCTGATCTTGGCTCAGCTACCAAACCTTCAGAGTAGCATATGCCATTAGTGTCTCCTCAAATGTGTCTGTCATCCAAGTCCATAATATTTGGACAGTTAGGTGGGAATGGTGCAATTAAAGGTTATGATCGTGGCTGCTCCCTATAACCATAGCTGGTTAACTCAGTTAAAGCATAGAGTTAATAAGACTGGGGTCAAGAGATTAATAGCCTTTGTGGCCCAGTTAACTTCCATTCTTTTTCTGGCCAGAGATGCAACACCAATTTGTAGCCTGCCAACTCTCAATGGCTTGCTTTGGCTGAAGTAGATTAGATGGGACAATACTGATGTATCAGCAGAAATCAGGCTTACAGGGAAAAGCTGTTCAAAGCACATCTTCTGCTCACATCATCGTTTTATTTTATTTTTTTATTATTTATTTTAAAAAAGGAGACATTAACAAAAGCATAGGATAAGATGGGTACAACTCCACACAGTTCCCACCACCAGAACTCTGTATCCCATCCCCTCCCCTGATAGCTTTCCTATTCTTTATCCCTCTGGGAGTGTGGACCCAGGGTCATTGTGGGATGCAGAAGGTGGAAGGTCTGGCTTCTGTAATTGCTTCCCCGCTGAACATGGGCATTGACAGGTCGATCCATACTCTCAGCCTGCCTCTCTCTTTCCCTAGTGGGGAAGGGCTCTGGAGAAACAGAGCTCCAGGTCATATTGTCTGTCCAGGGAAATCTGGTTAGCATCATGCTAGCATCTGGAACCTGGTGGCTGAAAAGAGAGTTAACATTCAAAGCCAAACAGATTGTTGAACAATCATGAACCTAAAGGATGGAATAGTGCAGATGAAGAGTTGTGGGGGTCCTCCATTTTGTAGATAGCTAGTAGGCATATTTTAGTTATATATCAAAGGGCCTGTAGCTATACTAGTTTTTTTTTCTCTGAGCCTGAGATCTGATATGCAGGTGGATCCAAGTTATTGTCTTGGGAGGTGATGTCATGGTTGGAAAAGGGACAGAGAGCTGAATCAGGTTAGAGAGCAGCTCCCTAATATGGGGGAGGGGTATAAATATTGTTGACTGTAAACCCCATCAATTTTATTTGGTCTGGAGCCCATATTCAGCTTAGGAGCCTATGTGACCTCTGCATCCCTGTAGATCTGAGCTCACATTCTGTTGTCATGAGTAGGAGCATTCCAAGATGCCCCAATATCAGGACCCATCTTCCTAAGGTGTTGCTCACATCATCTTAAATGATCAATTCAAGCATTCCTTCAAAATTTGAGGAGTGCCTACCTTAGGTACCACTCTCCACTAGACCCTTGATACAAAAAGATATATGTGATGCTATAGCTCTGAATGAGCTTCCATACCTTTTTCTTTCCAGATTGTTAAGGCTTCTGTAAAAGAGTAGCATAGTCAGATTTCTTTCCAAACCACAGAAATTTGCCAGGCCAGAAGATAGCTGACCAAGCAGCTTACATGCCTTGCCATGTAAGCAGATGGATTTGAACCCTAGCACTAGTTATTTCTCCCTCTCTCTGTCTGAAATAAAATAATTTAAAAAATTCCTAGAATTAGTGAAATCACACAAACACAAGGCCCCAGTGCCACCGAACAAACAAATAACAGAAGTCACAGCCCATCCTACCCCCACCAAGTTTATTTCTGAAAGTTTTGGAGGCTGGAAATCAAAGCTCAGGGTACCAGGGTGGTTGAAGAAGGTCCAAGATTTCAGACATACCCACATGGTGGAAGGGGTTAGGGAGTTCCGAGATTGGGTGGGGGGGTGAGGGGGCTTCTGTTTATGAGTGCTGCACCTCATGACTAAATTATCCCCCCTCACCTCCTTCTAATGTCATCATATTGAGCTCTAGGATTTTCATTTAGAGGGACATGACAGTCAGACTACAGCAGATCTTAGTTTTTCTATAGTTGATGGGTTTGACAGGAGGATTCTGAGTTTTTTGTTTGTTTGTTTGTTTGTTTGGTCCTCTGGTTGATTAGAAGAATTTTGAGCTTCAGCTACTGTTTCTATCTGGAAGTCTTTCAGTAGGGTCTTTTGCCCTATAAAAGAGTTTTCTAGGCCGAAATAAATCACATTTAGGTTGTCTCTTCTTTCTCTCCTTCCCTTTCTTCTTTCCTTCCCTCCTTTCTTTCCCTTCCTCCCTTTCTCTCTCTCTCCCTCCCTCCCTCTTCCTTCCTTCCTTCCTTCCTTCCTTCCTTCCTTCCTTCCTTCCTTCCTTCCTTCCTTCCTCCCTCCCTCCCTCCCTCCCTCCCTCCCTCTCTCTCTCTCTCTCTCTCTCTCTCTCTTTCTTTCTTTCTTTCTTTCTTTCTTTCTTTCTTTCTTTCTTTCTTTTCCCCAGAATTATTTTATTCCTGGGTCCAGGACAAATCCACTGCTCCTAGAGGCCACCCCCTCCATTTTGTTGCCCATGGTGACCTTGCTGTTGTTGTTATTGTTGTCATTGCCACTGCTGTTGTTGGCTAGGACAGAGAGAAACTGAGAGCAGAGGGGAAGACAGAGGGGAAGAGAAAGACACTTGCAGACCTGCTTCACTGCTTGTGAAGTCATCTCCCTGCTGGTGGGGAGTCGTGGTCTCCAACTGGGATCCCTGCAACAGTCCTTGTGCCTTGTGCCTTGTGAGCTCAACAGGCTGCACTACCTCCCGGCCCCCCACATTTAGTTTTTGAAAAAACATTTTTTTCATTGCCAGGGCTTCACCATTTTGATTTGACTTTTTATATGGGGGAGAGAGAGAGAGAGAGACAGAGAGAGAGAGACAGAGAGAGAGAAGCAGAGGAGAAGGAGAATAACAAGCTGAAGTGGATTTTGAGCTCTTTTCATGTACATATAAAGCATAAGATTATTCTCCCAAATTTAAGATGTAGTCACATCCCAAAATTCTACCTGTTTAGGATAAATATTACATACTGAGACAGGAAGCTTAATCATATTAAACATACTAGACTTTCTTTGATTGTAGTCTAAATATTCCCATTTTTGTCCCATTGTCCCTGTAAATTATTTGGCATGTCATTGGCGTTCATTAAGAATAAAGAAGCTGCTCAAGCAAGGAAGGTAGAATTTTCATCACATTGTTAATAAATTTGTGACTGAGAATCTAGTCTACTTTGGAGTTTCTTGTTGGTCATGGGAAGATTAGAAATATCAGTAGATACAGAAATCTTACTATCAGAAAGGTAAGAATTTTTTTTTTTCCTGGTACAGAATCCCAGACATTCCAGTCAGTATTATGAATAGCACAATAGTCATTGTATGCTACAGTAAGTTTATAACAAATATGTCTGTTGCTTTGAAATCAGTGAGAAAAAGGAAAAATTTCTTGTTAAAATGAAGAATCATATTACTTTCAATAGACCAACTGCAAGCAAGCAGAATGGAACATTTTTTGGTATTAACATCCAGTCCCTATTTGTGATAAATAAATAGAATAGTTTATTTTGCTTGAGTCAATATATGTATATTTGCAATATTATAATTAAGTAGGACTATTAATTTGCATGAAAGACCTTTACTGTCCAAGTATACTGTGGTAACTCTCCATGTGTGATTATAAATCCTGCTGGTGTTTGTAGAAAGTAAAAAAAACCTCAAGATTAAAAGAGAAACAACAGTAAAAAGACAATAAACAGCACCAAGAATTGGGCTATTAAAATGCAAAAAGGCCAAATCAGTGTGTGTGTGTATAGAAATATCTGGTAGATGGGTGATATCCGATAGAAGATATATAAGTACTCTTTTTCACTTGTATAGTAAGTGTATTTTATTAGAATTCCCAGACAAGAGGGGATGAGAAATACTAAGTGAACTCATGTTATAATTAGCGCTTTACTCAGGACATTATTGTGCAAAAGATATAAACTTAAAAAATGCAAGTTAATCTTAGCAGTGTCAGAGAACAAGATATTAGGGTAAAAATGAAGAGTGATGATCTTACTTTTAAGTTTTACATTTTATTTATCTGCAGACAAGTTGACAGGATTGCATCTCCTCTTGCAGAGGGCAGCCCTTTGAGCTGTCAGAGCAACATAGACATTTGGGAGAACTTAGCCTTTGGAGCTACTGAGGTTCTAAGTGATACACAGTGATGAGGGAATGAATCTGAGGGAGACATTACCTCCCACACTAAGCATACAAAAAACAGTCCATGCATAAAAATGTTCATTAGGTATAAAGAGTGAGGGGAAATGATTGTTTAAAAGCATCTGTTACTTTTTTGAGATCATAGAAGTCAGGTAAGTAAAATGCTGCATTTTCAAAAAACTGAAGTTAGACCAAAATTTCATTTTTTTTCTTGTTTTGCTTTTTGTTAGTACACCAATTGCTTTTAATTCTAGATATTCAGAATGTAGCTTCAGATATGTAGATATTCAGAATTCGTGCTTCATATGGAACAGCAAAATGCATTCACTCAAGTTTGGTTTTTAGTGAAGGTTGCAATATTGCCAGTTGAGCACCAGTTATCTGAAAAGTGTTTCTAATATAAATTTCCTTTTCTTCACTGGTGCTTTCTGCTCAAAGCCAACTGTTTCAGAGAAGGAGACTGAAACTTGAGAGAAAAGGAACGGGAGGGGAAGATAACACAACATGAAGTTTCCTCCAACATGTTGGGGACTGGCCTTCAACTTATTTCACAAACATGACAATTTGTATGTGTTTTATCTTGTGTAATGATGGGTAAGGTTGGCCAACTCTGCCAACTGAGAGGCTATTCACTAATTGAGAAGGAATTGAGAAAAGCAACTTTAAAGTCAAACATGGACAAATCTTAACTCTTCCATATCCTAACCATGTATCATTTGCTTACTTACAGGACTTTTCCAGCACTCCTTCCTTGTCTATAGAAAGAGATTACAGGCAGGCTGGGGAGATAACATAATGGATATATAAAAGACTTTCACTGTTGTTACAGGTTCGATTCCAAGCACCACCGTAAACCAAAGCTGAGCAGTGCCCTGGTAAAAAAAAAAAACACTCACACATAAATACACATATACATACATGAGCTTATAATCTCCAGGGTCATTGCATAAGTTTTTTAAGGTGCACATTTTTAGCAACTGCCTATTTTATGATGAAAATCTTTTAAAAGCTTTGTAACTATGCTTACAGATTTTGTCATGAGATACCTTTAAAAGAAGGAGTCATAAATGTAGAATGTATGAAATGAAGAAATAATAGAGGTCTAGGCAGTGGCAAACCCAGTTGAGTACATGTTACATTGCACTCAAGGATGCAGGTTCAAGCTCCTGGTCCCCACCTGCAGGGGGGAAAGCTTCATTAATGGTAAAGCAATGCTATAATTATCTTTTTTCTCTCTCCTTATCTCCCATCCTCTCTTAATTTCTCTCTGTCTCCATATAGTAAATAAATAAATGTAAAATGTGACATCCTAAAAATAATGGGGAACACTAAAGCATTTTAATGGGAAAATATAGAACCTGAAAAGTTTTGGATAAATCCACGTCTGTATTTACTTGATATCCTTCTTGATTTTATTTTCTATTAGCCATTATGGGAAATTAACTATAAAATTAACAATAGAAGGATCTTTTATTATTTTTCCTAATCTGAAGAAAGGCTTAATCCTTTAGTTTTAATGGGTTTAGAAAATTGTAAACAATATTGATGAGGAAATACAATCTTCTAGTCATATTGTTATATTCTCATGTGCTTTGGAGGCCAGGGAATGTTTTGATAGTGATAAATATTTGTCCACAAGTGGGCAGGAGACCAGGAAATGTATCCAGAAAGTTCAAATTGCTGACCGAGTAGAAAGCAGTGTCTTCCTGTTAAAGATGAAAAAAAAAATGTGGTGGAATTAAAGGAGAAAGACTGCCTAGTGGGAATCCCAAATCCAAATGTCTTCAAGTATAAAGCACCATCAGTAAGAAATGAGACTGGACATAAGACAATAAGGAATAGGCACAATTGTGGTGCACCAGGAATGTAAATATATCCAAATGGGGCAGCTGGGTGGTATAACACCTGGTTGAGTGCCTATATTACTATGTACAAGGACCCAGGTTTAAGCCACCAGTCCCCACCTGTGGCAGGGGAAGCTTCATGAGCGATGAAACAGTGCTGTGGGTGTGTTTTATTTTCTCCCTCTCCATCAACCCTTTCCTTTCAAGGTCTCTCTCTAGGTAAAATAAATCAATAAATAAGACCCACACGGATATTTTGAAAATTACATGCCTGAATAAAAAGCTTTTTTTTTTCCAGGCTAAATTCAATGTTCATTTCTTCTTCTGTCATCAGCATATTGTTTCTTATCCTGTATAAAAGACAGTACTAGCAATAGAACCCTACACAATTAGCGTTATCTCTGCCATCTATTAAAGGATGCATGGATAAATTTGGGAGACTGGGAGTTATGTATTCTTTATTTATTCAAGTTTTGTCTATCCTTGGAATGTTAGTGATCTCTCTCTCTTTCAACACACACACACACACACACACACACATACATTCTGCTCCTGATGAAACATAATTTTCATTTATTTCATTCAGTGTGTGCTTCCTTTAATTATGGCAGATCTGCAGATACATACAGTGTATAATGTCTTATTTATTTATTGGATAGGGACAGAGATAATTGAGAAGGGGGAGATAAAGATGGAGAGACACCTCCAAGCATTGCTTTGCTGTTTGTGATGCTTCTCCCATGCATGCGACACCCAGGATCTTGAACATGAGTCCTTGTGTATGGTGACATATCTTCTCTACCAAGTGCACCCCACTAGTATATAACTAAAATGCTTGAAAAAGTAACTTAGACACTAATAACTTTGTAAATGTTCCCAGATACAAAGCAAAAACTATTAATAGTTATTGTATGGAATCCAAAATTATATCTATATTCAACTACAAACTCATCTTTCTGCAAATTTTGTAACAATTCAGACCTGTTAGGGAAACACAGTATGTAGTTGCATTATACAGTACAATCAGTCCAACTGGAAAGGCCTATGTGGCCAGATGTTTAGATAACAATAAAAACATCACTTCTGGTAACACTGGCGCCATGGGGAGCATTTAGTATTCTTGTCTCCATATTCTTTGGCTTCATATTTTCTCTTCTGATTCCACTTATACAGACACTTGCTATTCAAAGTTGTCACAGCCTTCACGGAGTTTATTTTCTGGGGGGGGGGATGATGATACAGATATAAAATGATGACAGAGAATAATTTGTTTGCTCTTACCTAGAATTTTATATTTTTGGCAACAACCCAGACTTATGTTACAGTATCTTGAAATGACAGGAAGCCTGGTGGTTTCACACTAAGTGCATGTACTATGATTCACAAGGATCTAGGTCTAAGTCCTTGTTTCCCACCTACAGGGGGAGTTTTTACAAGTGATGAAGCAGTGCTACAAGTGTCTCTCTCTTACCCTCTCTCTGTCTCCCTCTCTATCCTCCTTCCCTCTCAATTTCTCTCTGGCTTATCAAGTATAATACATTAAAAAATAGAAAAACATTTATAAAAGAGGTAAATATGTTTTTGTTTTAAATTTAAGTAAAAGGAGTCCTTTATTTTGGCCACCTAGTTTATGAGAGAAAGGAGTCTTCTATTTGCTTTTAAACCCTTATCTTGCATCTCCTTAAACTGACCTAAACCCGTGTCTGGAATTAGTCACCTGTAAGAAGGCTATGTAAGGCAGTGCAAACAGGAACATTTTAGCCATAAGCTGAAATTAACCTTGAGAAACTTTGCAGGCTGGATGTGAGTTATTCCACAGTGGAAAGTAGAGTGGTGATCAGCTTACAAAATAAAAGATTCCCTCTGCCAACAAAAGTAAACAAGGCAGAGTTATCTTGTCCCTCTTTCTTGATTTACCAGAATTACTGGTTCTTCCTTTCAAAAAAAAACCCTGCTTTTAAAAACCATTTTTTACTCTGAAAAGTTGTTCTAAACCATGTTTCATGCCATAAATACGTATATACGAAACAAAAGGTCAGTATAACAACATTTTTCTTATGTTTGTATTTTTATTTACTTTAAATATAGAAATAATATATATGGTTAAGAATAATAATTATATATTTTATTGACAAAGACTACCTATGACGATTAAGATTCCTATAATGTCCTTGACAGAACTGAATTTGGAAGATCCTTTTGCTTTTTTCTTTAGGATAGAAGGAACTATATGAAATACATTAAATCAAACCAAATGGTGACATTGTGATATATTGTTTACTCACAAGTACATTAACAAGTGTTATTAAGGACTTTCTTGGGGTCTGGGTAGGTGACTTAGAAATAGATTTTGTTTCTTTCAAGTGTCAGGTGCTAACTTTTATCCGTAATACTGCCTGAGAACAAGAAGATAAAATAAGTGAAATTCTGTATTGGAGGAGTATGTTTTGTATTAACTTTCTTTTTTATATAATGTTCTTTTATTTATTTATTCCCTTTTGTTGCCCTTGTTTTATTGTTGTTGTAGTTGTTGTTGTTAGATAGGACAGAGAGAAATCAAGAGAGGAGGGGAAGATAGAGTGGGGGAGAGAAAGATAGACACCTGTAGACCTGCTTCATCTCTTGTGAAGCGACTCCCCTTCAGGTGGGAAGCTGGGGGCTCGAACCGGGATCCTTACATCGGTTCTTGCACTTTGTGCGACCTGCGCTTAACCCGCTGCACTACCGCCTAACTCCCTTATATTAACTTTCTAATAAAAAAGAAAGTAATTGGTCCAGGGAGGTAGCTTAACAACATAACTCTTGCCTTGCATAGGTAAGATCCTGGGTTTGATCCCTAGCACTACGTAAAAAAGAATTTCATGAAAATTCTAACTTGGAAGTATGATGTTTTCTTTCTAAACTAAGCAATTTAACATTTAAACAATTTGGAACATCTTTTTAAGTCCTAAGCAATGTAGATGGTATTCTCTATTGTTGAATTCAGAAGACAAATCATTAAATATATAAACATATATTCAAGATCATATTTGAATATATTACTTGACTATTTCAGCTCCCATCACGTTTTTTTTAATTGAAGAATGAAAATCAGTATTTTTATTTCCTGAAATTTATACCAAAAAAAAAAATCTTAGTTGAGTTTTAAATGAGTCTGTCATCTCAAAATCTTTCTAGGGTCTTAATTTATAAAATGGATATATTGTGGATAATGAAAAGACACATAGGTTATATTTTTCTTATAAAGAAGGAAAAAGAGAGTGAGAGAAGAGAACTATCACTGTACTGCTCCCTCATTCACGGAACTACCCTGATACAGTTCACAGCACCCTCGTGGTATTGGGGCTCTAATCTACAGCCTCACATATGATAACAGATACACTGTACCCCTTCAACTATTTCCCAACCCCATATGTTTTAGTAGTTTCAACTGTGTTGTAGTAGATTTCTTTACAAAGTAGATAGGCATTACGTGCTTTCCCCAGAAAAATGACGAATATTTATAAAATCGGGATTTACATGGAAGGTCCAGGAGGTGGCACAGTGGATAAAGAACAGGACTCTCAAGCCTGAGGTTCAGAGTTCAGTCCCTGGCAGCACATGTACCAGAGTGATGTCTGGTTCTTTCTCTCTCCTCCTATCTTTCTCATTAATAAATAAAATCTTTAAAAAAAAGACTTACATGCAACTTCAAGCTACTTTTCTTTTTGGAAGCTTCCAAATGATCGACAAGTACACTATTGAGAAATGTTTATGAAGGGCAGATGTCTAGTGACAGCTACTAATCAAAACCTTTTAAACTCTTGCTCCTGTTACTTAGCATTCCTGGACCACAGATCACAGACCTGCTTCCTTTTCTCAAATCTCTTGCTCTTATCCAACTTCTTCTACTTCTAGTCTCTATTCAGATTGAGCACACATCCAATTAATGCTCAGTCTCTTAGCCATACAATCTTAATTTAATTATGTTTTCAAAGATTCATTATATATATATATATATATATATATATATATATATATATATATATATATATATATTTCATGAGAAAGAGAGGCTGAGAGATGGTATATTTGAATGCACAGAGCTACACACAAGAAGGTTCTGAACTCAACCTCTGAGTCCACTCTCCAATTGCTACAATAGTCATTTTCTTTGGGGGGCGGCATTGTGTTCCTAGTGACACTTCTTCTGCTCTCTTATCAAAAGTTATACCATGCAAGGTTTACCAAAAACACACACTGACACCTGTGCTTTATTAGAAGGCTTCTGAGTAAGAGAAAATCTAGACAATGGATGTTGAAAAAGCCAGAACACTAGCTGCAAACATTTGCAGGCAAACTAAAAAAAGACAGGAAAAAATTTCGACTGAAGAGAAAGAGGAAATGTTAGGTGATGAACTGGCACACCTATACAAGCTTATAATTTAATATGATTAGCATTGTGATATGTCAAAGCATGATTATGTTAGAAATGAATCTACCTTGAAATAACTTGTGTTCAAATACTCCCATAGATGAGTAGAATGGAATTTGGACTCATTAGACTGCTCTGAGGTTTCCTTTACATTTTTTTCACTCACTGGCTATAAAAGCCTCAAAAATCCCTAATATAAAAGAAAATGCTTTTTCTCCCCAGGAATTGATAAATACCCAGAGAATCTTTTCTAAATATTTCCTTGGCATCTTGCAATAAATGCTCTTAACACTTATTTTTATAAAGTACCTTTTTGTCAAGCAGTATATATGTTAGAAATTAGCAGTTCTTCTAGCTATAAAACCTTGACATTGACTATAATTGAGGAGGTGAGTGTTGGCATGTTCATAAGTATTACCTGTCATTTGAAATATGACAGTGCAGTAACTGCTAGACCTTGGGGATGCTGGTGTGTTGGCACTGCCATCTGACTGCTTTAGAAACTGCCAGACAGTCTTCTTAAAGCCTCCGACCCTGAGATAATTAACACGGCCCTAGAGGCTTCTGTCTTTTGCATTTGTGCACTTGTTGTTTAATAAGATATTTGCTGCTAGCTATGCTTTCCTCTGATGTAAAAATGTGCCTTTAAGGAGGATGGGGCTTGAGTTCATTAAGTTTTCTATTATAAGTATTCCCTTTGTGTACAATTTGCCTATATGCACAGCTTGTTATTTCCTGAAAATTAAAATATTTTCTAATATTCTGTTGTGAGTCTTGCACTTGATTCCAATACTTGCATTTCACAACAGGGCAAATGAGCAGCCTGAAACATAGTGCATTGCTTTGACAGTTGTGTTATATATTGGGGAGACTAGTAAATGATAAAAATAGGAGCCAGAAACAAAAGCAGATTTGATATGGTTTTAACTTCTGTCATTCTAAGGGCAAAGTCAATATTTAAAACAACTGCTTCTACTTCCTTTAAGATAAGAGCTATTGATTTACAATTAGCAGTGTATAGAATTTGCAAAATTAGTTTCCAAATTCTGTATAACTCTTTGTAAATAGGATCTAAGGAACTTTAAGGGAGATGTTAACTATAATGGAACAAATACTTAATGTAAGGAAGCATAACATTGCAGAGTTTACTATTAGTAGGCTGATATACTTGTTAAATGTATTTAGTCTCATCATGAAAGAGTCTTAGGCCAGAAGTGAACATTTTAAAAGCTATATTAATGAAAAGGAGCATGGAGATAGCATAATGTTGATCAAAGGACTTCTTTCATATCTAAGGCTTCACAGGGTCACGTCACAGGTTTAATCCCCAGGACCACCATACACCATAGCTAAGCAGTGCTCAGGCCTCTCTCTGTGTCTATCTCTTTGTAACTCTAGCTTATTCAAATTAAACACTATATATATATATTGGATGGTTAATGGGATTAGAAATGTACATGTTAATTTCTGTAAATACACATGATATTGTGCTTTATCCACAGTTAGAAGAAATTCATTGTAGTAAATTTGAAAGGCATCAAAATATATAAAGATAAAGTACATTGCCTAGATTTTGGACTCTGGAACTAATGTTTACTATTTTTCCTATTCCCTTTTCTTCATTTCCTTTATCTGTCCTCATTTTTAGTTATATTGTAAATATTTCCATGTCGATAATCTTCAGATAAGATATATTGACTTAGAAGTTACATCGTTAACACTAGACATTCAAGTGTTTAAAAAACATAATATCATAAAATATACTAGATCAATTAATCGCAACTTTAAATGTAATGTAATTCATTTTATATTGCTGTTAACATAGCCTTATAAATCTTTGTTCTGCAAAAAAAACAAAACAAAACCATAAAAAACCAGTAGTGTCTCACAAATACATGTGGGTAGTAATATCCATATGGTAAGCATTCTATAAGGTTTTAAATAAATGTAATCTTTCTGATTCTTGTATCAATGATTCACTGACTCATGCTTTATGAATGCCTACAAGGCAACAGGTGCTCACTAAACAAACCTCATTTCTACATACCATGTTACAATATAGATGGCTCATCTGAAACCTGCATCACAGGCACAGATATCACATCATATAGTCAACTAGCCAGCCACAAATAGGATTTTAGAGAATAATACTATGATGCTGGGAATAGAACTGGGTGCCTCAGATATGTAGGTTCTACGCGCTACCATTGGACTGTTCTTCAGATGGGAATTTTGTTATAAATATTTACTTTTAGTTGTGTCACCAAATTATTTAGGCTTCTAAACTCATATTTCTGTAAATTAATTTTTCCCCAGTACCTTCTTTCAATTCTATTACTTTCTCTGATAGTACTTGAAAGAGATTCTCTATGTTGTCATCACTCTAGTTTGTTAACTCATAGTCAGTGTTTATTTTTTTAAACTTATCTGTATTTATTTATTAGATAGAGACTGTCTAAAATCAAGAGGGAAAGAGACATAGGGAGAGAGACAGAGAGACACCTACAGCCCTGCTTCACCGCTTGCAGAGCTTTCCCCCTGCAGGGCTCAAACCTGGGTCATTACACAATGTAGCATATGTGCTTAGCCAGGCGGGCCACTACTCAGTCCCTCATGGTCAGTGTTTAAGACTCACATCTTTCTCCTCAGTGAGCCAGTGAGCACAGGCTAAGATTGTGGTTCATAGTTCAGAAGAAAAAAAAACTAAATAATTATATGGTTCCCTTTGTTCCTCTAAGGTTTGGAGTAGGGAGGAGAAAGGGAAGGGAAAATAGAGTGATGATTGAAAGGAATTTCTTGCTCTGGCTCCATTGCATGGTGGTAATATGTAGTTCTGATAGCTGTGGTTGCCCCCAAATGTGGTGCTAGTGATTTCATCTTAACACCCTCAATTTTTTTGAAGAATGTAATTATCACTTAAAAGATCATTCACCTCAGCAGTGATAGATGGTCTCAAATATTTAAGCTGGTTATTTTTCCATTTACTCGATCAAATAACCACCTGACAGTCTAACCTCAAGATCCAGTCTGTAGAGTCATGGGAGCCACTTCCATACTTGTGGAAGACCTCAGAAGCAGGATAAATGTATCCTAAACCCAGATCCATTAAGTCAGAAATTTTAAATTCTAGGACCTTTGGACTAAACTCATCACCAATCTTTATATCCATATTTAATTCATTTCAGGAATTGTCCTTTATTATCTCTATAACTAGGTGAAATAAGCTGAAAATGAGACATACTGTATGTTTCTCTGTTCCTACATTTTCCTTAGAATCCCTTCAGCATGCTGAGCTCTGGCTTATGGTGGTACAGGGGATTGAACCTGAGACTTTGGAGCCTCAGACATGAGAGTCTCTTTGCATAACCATTATGCTATGTACTTGTCCTCTCGCTCTTGAATGGTTTATTTTCATAGTCAGATCTCTCACTTTGAGTCTCTGTTTAAATGCATCTTATCAGGCTTCACTGACTGCCCTTTCTTCATTATTCTCTGTTCCTCTTCTTATGCTTGATTTTCCTCCATAGCACACATTTTACTCTATTCATAGCACTTATTTTTAATTATTTATTTATTTGTTAATATTTTTATTGACTAGAAGGCATGGCTAGGCCTTAAGTTAGAATTAAAAATTCCTCAGGGAGTCGGGCGGTAGTGCAGTGGGTTAAGTGCATGTGTATATTGTTGGTGGTTAACACAAAGCAAAGTGAATGTACACATGTAATCAGTAAATATTCACCTGGTGTTACTAATACCATCCTATAATACTGTATTTTTAATAGTTATTGTCTGTCTTCTTTCACTGTACTATAAGCTCATTTTGCCTGTTGTTTATTGCTTATGAATAGCCAGAAATATCCCAGACATGTTGTAAGTTCTCAAGATAATTGTTGTTTAGATAATAAAACAACATAATAGATGAATGAGGGATATTAGGGATGTAGAATTTCCTTAAGACCAGTGCCTCACCACAACTTGCCAGGACAGGTGGACTTGTGGTTTCCTCTGTGAGCACCTGCATTCTGCATGTTATCTGACAGTTTAAAAGTTTATATAAAATACAGTGGAGTTCAAATATAAAGGAAGTAGGTTTTTGATGGGAGGTATAATACAGGGTTTACAAAGAAAGTGGATCTTTAAATGGCCTTAAATAAGGATTCATTTTAATGTGTGAACGGAACAGAAAAAGGAAGAACATTGAAAGTAAAGGAATAGCAGTCTTGTGTAAAGTCACTCCATGCTCAGCCAGTTGGCATGCTAGGATACTTTCAGTGTTAAGAAATTTAGGCCAAGGTCTGTAATGGAAGGCTTTGGACAGGAGATGAAGAAACCTGACTTTATGTAAAGCCTTTATTTCCTCCACTCCAAATGGGTGTAATGATTTCTGTTTATAAAAGTACCTGAATAAATATCAAGTTTCAGTAATAGAAGGGGCAAGCAGAAACAAGAGGATGATTACAGATTTTCCTGGACTACTTCCCTTTGACAAGAAAAAAAATGAATAGGAATATATTTTTGTTAAGAGAAAGGCCGGAGAAAGAGATTCAAACAAACACTGTGTGGAAGCTTCTTTCAGTGCTCTGGGGGCCAGGCTCAAAGCAGGTTTGTGCACACAGTAAAGCAGCTTACTGTCCAAGTGAGCTATCTTGCAGGCTCCAAATAGGAGTGCTTTTAGATCACTACAGCAATGCAGATATGAGTATGAAGAAACTGGAAGCAGTATAGTCTAGACATACATGATTGAGACATTTAGCAATAATTCTTTTGTTTCCTTTTGATTAAGCAATATATATGTGTGTGTTTAATATTTTCTGTGTCTTCAAAAACTCTCAAAATAATTTTATAAGACTTCCAGTATCAGAATAATTTGGAGACTGAATATTTTATTAGCCTTATTTTATGAGATAGGGAGAAAGATTTGTGAGAGAGAGAGAGAGAGAAGAGAATAAAGAGAGAGACTTCACAGTCCTATTCAGCCCTGGCTTATGGTGGTGCAGGGTATTGGACCTAGGACTTTGGAGTCTCAGGCAGAAAAGTCCTTTTGTATATCCATAATGCTATCTCCCCCACCTATTTTGTGATTCTTATAGATAACCTGGTCTCTCTGCAGACTCTTCAAGTTTGAATTCCCAAGGTTTAGTTTAGCATCTACATCTTAAAACACCTCTTCATCCCCCATTCAGTATATATTTTGATTACTAACCTCCAAAAAATTAACGCCTTTCACTTGATTAATTAAAGTAGGTAAAGTGAGTAACTTTCAATACAGGGGAAACTAAAAGATGGAGAGATATTTAATTATTTCACAAAGTCTGTAATTTAGAGAACATACAAATTCTTCTAAATTTTCACCTCATTTATGGCAAAATGCTTCAAAGTAAGTAAATGTTAAAAAACTTAATTGGGTCAGGCAGTAGCACAGTGAGTTGAACGCATATGACGCAAGGCGCAAGGACCAATGCAAGGACTGGCTCAAGGATCCTGGTTCAAGCCCCTGGCTCCGCACCTAGCTCACCTACAGGGGTGTCGGTTCACAAGCGGTGAAGCAGGTCTGCAGGTGTTTATCTTTCTCTCCCCCTCTCTGTTTTCCCTCCTCTCTCAATTTATCTCTGTCATATTCAACAATAACAACAACAATAATAACCACAGCAATAAAAACAATCAATTGTAATATATCCATACCAGAGAATATTTATGGACAATAAACAATTTATATATGCTGCCGTACAAAAGAATCTTGAAGACTTTGTAGGTGAAAGGAGAAAAGAAAATAAAAAACTTAATTAGAATCACCATGACACTAAATTAACTTCTACCATTTTCTCTTTTTTCTTCCTCCACCTCTTTTTTTTCTTTTTCTTTTTTCTTTTTACATGGGTGGATGGCCCTTCTGGTCCCCCAGAAGACCAGATTATGGCTCGGTTCTGGCATATGCAGTGCTGGGTTTTGAGCCCATGACCTCATGCATGCATATCCTGTGCTCTACCTCACAAATATCTCCCCAGCTTTGTAGGTTAATTTTCTTTTTAGAACTAGAGCCTGCAATGTGTGATTTTCACCACTCTGAGTCACCTTTTCATTCAGTGAGGGAGAAACACAGGGAAAGATAGAGGAGGAGATAGAAGAACACTAGAGCATCCCCTTGGAGTCTGGGACTTGACCTTGGGTTGAATGCATGGCAAAGACTGTCCCACCCAGTGAGTTCTCTCTCTAATTTAGCATTTGTTTCTGCTTATAACCTGTTCTCTCATTCACTCTGGTTATCTTCTGACATTTATATTCTACATGTACTTAATCCTTTTATATGTATCCATTTTATACTGGCCTATTTTAACATTATAAGGTAATAACTATTTAGGACAATATAGAATATTTTTCAAAAGGGAGAAAATGAATACTTCTAATCTGTCTTAGTTTATTCTACAAAACCTGGATCATATAGGACATGCTGCTTTGTAACCTGCATTGTTTTCATTAGCTTTTTACATCGAGTACAAAAATAGTGTTTTTTTTTCTCACAAAGTTATAATATCATTTATAATTTTTTTTATAAATATTTATTTTATTTATTCCCTTTTGTTGCCCTTGTTGTTTTATTGTTGTAGTTATTATTGTTGTTGTCGTTGTTGGATAGGACAGAGAGAAATGGAGAGAGGAGGGGAAGACAGAGAGGAGGAGAGAAAGATAGACACCTGCAGACCTGCTTCACCGCCTGTGAAGCGACTCCCCTGCAGGTGGGGAGCCGGGGTTTGAACCGGGATCCTTATGCCGGTCCTTGGACTCCCCTGCAGGTGGGGAGCCGGGGTTTGAACCGGGATCCTTATGCCGGTCCTTGTGCTTTGCGCCACCTGCGCTTAACCCGCTGCGCTACAGCCCGACTCCCCATTTATAAATTTTTAAAGGAGCCATATAGAGAGCTTTGACTTTCAGTTTTAAATGTGATATATTTTTCACCCACACTTTTTTGTAGTTGAATATCATGAATAATGTAAAAAAAAAAACAACCAAAAAAAACAGATAACATGCTGGTTTGTTTTGTATTCTTTATTCTGCATTATTTTGACCATTTCCCATTATTTTGCTAGTCTTAAAGTTACTGGGGAGGTGAAGCAGAAGAGAATAGTTCATGCTGTTCTGACAATAGGAAGATTTATCCGTGAAGTGTTTATTGAGTCAACTACCAAGAATTTTGTATAGAGCAGGAAAAACTTATTCCATTCCCCACAGTATTTTCATAACCCAATCTGGTTTTGGTATACATACATACTGCCTTATTCATTTCATTTATTCATGCCTTATTCCTGTTCTTTATTGTGACAGTTGAGTAAATTTCTGCAGGGTTATAAATAATACTTGATACTAACAGCATGGTTGTTTTAGTTTTGCTTTACAAAAATATGTAGAATAGCCCAGTAGGTGGTAGGATGGATAAAGTGGTGGGCTTGCTGGAATAGCTCCTGAGTTTGAGCCCTGGCATTCCATGTGCTGGAGTGACACTCTCACTGCTCTCTTTCGTGAGTAAGTAAATGAATACATAAATAAATCATTTTAAAAATCTATGTAGATCTTTGTCAGGCCAAGGGTCAGATATCACTGGTTGAAGGGAGGTACAGGGAGGTGAGGCCCTTAGAACATGAAGCCAGGGAAAGAGAGAGAGACAGAGGCCACCAGGCCAATAGGCCCTAGTTTTGGCTTGTTTATTGTTTTTTTTTCTCTCTCCCTCTCCCTCTTTTTATCTCTCTCTCTCTCTCTTGTGGAGGGGGAGAGGAGACTGCCAGATCCCTCAGAGCCCTCAGCTCCTATGCCACGAGGTTGACGTCTTTTCATCTGTTTCAGTCTCCAAACAGCCTACATGAGCTGACATTAGGTATATTACATCTATCAATCAATCAATTCAGCAAGTGCATAATATCCTTTACATCAGGTGTAGAAGGTGCTGGGTGCAAAACCAAAGCTAAACATGGGCTTTGAGTCAGGGTGTAGGCCTTTGCTAACAATCTTACAACTATAAAGATACACTTAGGTGTATTCAAATTCACCTTACCTTCTGCCCCAACTAAGATGTCTTTTATGAGCACTGCAACTTTGTCAGTGTGCCTAGTAAACATCTTTATTTGGATGTTTCAAAGTCCATATATTCAAACGTAAATGTACTTTTTTTTTTGCCTCCAGGGTTATCACTAGAGCTTGGTGCCTACACTATGAATCCACTGTTCTTGGCAGCTATATTTTTTCTGTTGTTGTTGATGCTGTTATTATTGTGGTTGATGCTGATGCTGTTATTGTTGGACAGAACGGAGAGAAATTGAGAGAGGAGGGGAAGACAGGGGGAGAGAAAGATAGACACTTGCAGACCTGCTTCACCACTTGTGAAGGGACTCCCCTCTACAGGTGGGGAGCTGGGGACTCAAAAGGGATCCATGAGCCAGTCTTTGTGCTTTACTTAACCCTCTGTGCTACCACCTGACATCCTCCCTCCCCCCAAAATTATACTTTCTTTCCAAATTTGCCTTTCCTAGTATCCCATTTGTGAATAAACTGGTGTTACTGTCTACAAAAACACCTCAACTGGGGTCCAGATGGTGGTGCACCTGGTTGAGGATACACATTACAATGTTCAGGGATCTAGGTTCAAGCCCCTGGTCCCCACCTGCAGGGGGAAAGCTTCACAAGTGGTGAAGCAGGGTTGCAGGTGTCTCTTTGTCTCTCTTCCTTTCTTGTTGTTAAAATTCTCGGCGGCTCTTGCTGGGCGGGCTAGCTTCACGGGCGGGTAACAGTGACGCGGAGACAACGGCTGGGCAGGGAAGCTGTATTTCTTTATTCAGGAACAATGATTCATAAACTAAGACAAACTAATCACCAAACAGAACTCTGCTGTCTCTTTGTGGCGGCGCAAGCACTCTCTCTTACTCTGGAACTCAGGAACCCTTCTCGCAAGCACTCTCTCTAACTCTGGAACTCAGGAACTCTCGAACTCTGCAACTCTTCAACTCTGGAACTCTGACACTCTCCCACTTTGGAACCCTCTCTCGGGGTTCCTAGGGGCGGGGCCAAGCGGGCCCGCGAAAACTAACTGGACTGATCCAATTCTCTTGGCGGGGGAAAACTAGAACCCAATGTAAAGCATACAACAATTCCCCCTTTTCTTTTAACTAAATGGCTACAGTATCAAGGGTGTGGGGTGGACAGAAACCTATATCGTACAGGCATTTTTATAAAAAGAAACTAGCACAAACATGGAGAAACATGCAAGCAAGTAACAAGAACCAGTGTGCTTCTAAGGGAAGGCCTGAGGGGGCCATATCTGCCTCTGTGGGCAAAACTTTATCAGCTTAAAAAAAACATTTCTTGTCTCTGGGGGGCTACTTGCCTCGACGGGCATTTGCATGGGGGCGGGGAACGGCTTAGAGTCCCAAAGGCAGCTGGCTGCAATTTACTTACTATGAAACAAAACTTGTTATTAGCATATTTCTAATAGAGAAGGAATTTGAGACTTTTACATAGCAACAACATCTTTTTAACCTTTTGTTACACCCATTCAAGATGGAGTCAGGAAAGGAAACCTCAGGCATAAGAATAATTAGCATAGCCATTGTGCGATCTACTATTTCTAATAGAGAAGGTAATGGAGAGTTTTACATATCAACAAGTCTATTTAAGCTTTTGTTTAGACCAACTTAGTTAAAATATATTGATAACTAATTTTTATCTCCGATTTAAATGTAAGTTAATTTTATCTTTATGAGAATTACGTTGAAAACCCTTTTCATTTAACTTTGACTAGTAAGAATTTAGCCTTAAAGTTACTGTTTACCAAACTTTAAACATACACATAAACATGGTCATTAATACACTAGGAGAGAAACCTTTGTTACGAAGACATCTCATTTTAAACACGAATTTAAATCTGTACTGTCTTAGTTGTTGGGGGGGGTTCACCATCCGGAGGTGGCTTCCTGCGCAGCTTCACTTTTAGGAATTGCAGGTTGCGATCTTTGCACGAATCTCTGCGTACTCCAGCTTGTCGGCCTTCAGACCGGACCGGCAGCTGGAGATCTCATGTGCCCAGTTTCGGCAGGGAGCCTGGGGGTCCGGGAGGTCCGGAATCGTTCCAGAATTCATAGCAAGAGGGCAGGCAGGCCAGTTTTGTAGAAGGCGTGGGCCTAGGTGCCCAGGGGTGGCGGCCATGATAGGCCGCCGCGGCCCTGCTCCATGGCCCTGCCATGTCTGCTGCCCTGCTTGCAGTGGCCGAGCAGCATGGAGGGATCACGCGTCCAGTGCCCTGCTCCACGTGGTGGAGAGCCGGCTCCTGTGGGCTGGCCTGCGTGCTGGCATTGGGCTCCTGCATGGTGGCATCGGGCTCTTGCGTGTTGGCATCGGGCTCCTGCATGGTGTGGGTACGGAACACGATGGGCGCCAGATGTTGTTAAAATTCGGTGGCTCTAGCTGTGCGGGCTAGCTTCACGGGTGGGTAACAGAGACGACCAGAGACATACGGTTGGGCAGGGAAGCTGTATTTCTTTATTCAGGAACAATGATTCATAAACTAAACCAAACTAATAACCAAACAGAACTCTGCTGTCTCTTTGCGGCGGTGCAAGCACTTTCGAACTCTGCCACTCTCCCACTTTGGAACCCTCTCTCGGGGTTCCTAGGGGCGGGGCCAAGCGGGCCCGCGAAAACTAACTGGACTGATCCAATTCTCTTGGCGGGGGAGAACTAGATCCCAATTGTTGTATGCTTTACATTGGGTTCTAGTTCTCCCCCACCAAGAGAATTGGATCAGCCCAGTTAGTTTTCGCGGGCCCGCTTGGCTCCGCCCCTAGGAACCCCAAGAGAGGGTTCCAAAGTGGGAGAGTGGCAGAGTTGGAGAGTTCCAGAGTGAGAGAGAGTGCTTGTGCCGCCGCAAAGCGACAGCAGAGTTCTGTTTGGTGATTAGTTTGTCTTAGTTTATGAATTGTTGTTCCTGAATAAAGAAATACAGCTTCCCTGCCCAGCCGTTGTCTCTGCGTCTCTGTTACCCACCCGTGAAGCTAGCCCGGCCAGCTGGAGCCTACGAATTTTAACAACAAATGGCGCCCACATGGACCTGACCTGCACATCTCTCTGATAAGTAAAGACAATTTGGCTACCTATGCACTATGGCCTTCTCTTCTGCTTGTGAAGAGATCTCCAAAGGCCTCTGCTCTTTCTTCACGAGATTGTTTTGCTGTTTCTGGAACATTTATCTCTGGACCACTCTGTGGTTTCCACTCTCTGGGGCGAACTCAGAACAGCCAGTGGGAATAGCCAGCGGGCGGGAGGCGAGGTGCGGAGCTGCTGTTTCCACCTGGTTAAACAGCCAGCCAGCCGGCTGCACCCAGACAACCCCGCCACCGTGCCCGCAGCCCCGCAGCCCGCAGGAGGCCGATGCCAGCACACAAGAGCCCCAAGAGCCCGACGCCAGCATGCAGGAGGCTGACACCAGCACACAGGAGCCCGATGCCAGCACGCAGGAGCCCGATGCCAACACGCTGGAGCCCGATGCCAACACGCTGGAGCCTGATGCCAACACGCAGGAGCCTGATGCCAGCACGCAGGCCAGCCCACAGGAGCCGGCTCTCCACCGCGTGCACGTGGAGACACTGGATGTGTGATCCCTCTATGCTGCTCGGCCACTGTGAGCAGGGCAGCAGACATGGCAGGGTCATGGGGCAGGGCCGCGGCAGCCTATCATGGTCGCCACCCCTGGGCACCTAGGCCCACGCCTTCTACAAAACTGGCCTGCCTGCCCTCTTGCTATGAATTCTGGAACGATCCCGGACCTCCCGGACCCCCGGGCTCCCTGCCGAAACTGGGCACATGAGATCTCCAGCTGCTGGTCGAGTCTGAAGGCAGACAAGCTGGAGTACACAGAGATTTGTGCAGAGATCGCAACCTGCAATTCCTAGAAGTGAAGCTGCACGGAAAGCCACCTCCGGATGGTGAAACCCCCCTCCCCAACAACTAAGACAGTACAGATTTAAATTCGTGTTTAAAATGACAGGTCTTCATAACAAAGGTTTCTCTCCTAGTGTATTAATGACCATGTTTATGTGTATGTTTAAAGTTTGGTAAACCGTAACTTTAAGGCTAAATTCTTACTAGTCAAAGTTAAATGAAAAAGGTTTTCAATGTAATTCTCATAAAGATAAAAATTAACTTACATTTAAAGCCTGAGGTAAAAATTAGTTAACAATCAATATATTTTAAATAAGTTGGTCTAAACAAAAGGTTAAATAGACTGGTTGATATGTAAAACTCTCCATTACCTTCTCTATTAGAAATGGTAGATCGCACAATGGCTATGCTAATTATTCTCATGCCTGAGGTTTCCTTTCCTGAGTACAACGTGACTCCATCTTGAATAGGTGTAACAAAAGGTTAAAAAGATGTTGTTGCTATGTAAAAGTCTCAAATTCCTTCTCTATTAAAACATTAGATTGTGCTGTGGATGTGCTAATAACAAGTTTTGTTTCATAGTAAGTAAATTGCAGCCAGCTGCCTTTGGGACTCTAGGCCATTCCCCACCCCCATGCAAATGTCCATCGAGTAAGTACGCCCCCCAGAGGCAAGATATATATTTTTTTAAGCTGATAAAGTTTTGCCCACAGAGGCAGATATGGCCCCCTCAGGCCTTCCCTTGGCAGCACACTGGTTCTTGTTACTTGCTTACATGTTTCTCCATGTTTATGCCAGTTTCTTTTTTAAAAATGCCTGTATGATATATGTTTCTGTTCACCCCACACCCTTGATACTATAGTCATTTAGTTAAAAAAAAAAAAAAGGGGGGAATTGTTGTATGCTTTATTGGGTAGTTATCCCCCGCCGAGAGAATTAGATCAGTCCAGTTAGTTTTCGCGGGCCCGCTTGGCCCCGCCCCTAGGAACCCTGAGAGAGGGTTCCCGAGTTGGAGAGTTGGAGGGTTCCAGAGTTACAGAGTAAGAGAGAGTGCTTGCGCTGCCGCAAAGAGACAGCAGAGTTCTGTTTGGTGATTAGTTTGATTTAGTTTATGAATCGTTGTTCCTGAATAAAGAAATACAGCTTCCCTGCCCAGCCGTATGTCTCTGGTCGTCTTTGTTACCCGCCCGTGAAGCTAGCCCCGCCGGCAAGAGCCGCCGAATTTTAACAACACTTTCTATCTCTCCCTCCCCTCTCAATTTCTCTGTTTCCATCCTATAATAAATAAATATTTTTTAAAAAGAAAGATTCAAAAACACCCCAACCTTAGAAACTGATAAAGAGTTAGAGTAATATAGCTATTGCTTCTCTTCCCACATATGTACCTGTAACTTCCTTGAGAACAAGACTCATTTTTATTTTTTCTTTACATTTCCAGCTTTTAGCATAATGCTCACCATAAAATAGCCCATTTGTGGAACAGAAACTAGACCTGTCATTTCAAGCATCCTAAACTACTCCTGATCTTATTGTGGTATACACACAGGGACTATTGATATTTCTTCACAGAGAAGTGTGGTGTAGATAAATATTGCAGAGCAGACATGAATACACTAGTTTTTCTCTCTCTTGGTCCCATTTCAACCTCTTTCTGCTTCTTCGTGGCATTTTTCCGAGGATCCATTTATACCTCCATAGCAATAGTAACTTCTTACCCATCTACCATGTCACATTATTGTAAGGATAAACTGAGGTATCAGTCTGAAACTATTTTATGAATTGTGATGTTATCTAGAAAGATAAAGCAAATCATTTGTAATACCCTTTATCAGACTTGTATAGGCAAGTGTACAATATTATCCTCATTCTCAGCAAGGGAGCATTCTTCTTCTGTTTTTCCATATGTACAATATTAATTATTCACTAAGATATGCATGACCCCATATTAAAAACATGCATCAACTCAGGGCCTAGAAATGTTCATGCCTGGGCACACACCAAGTAGTTGTAGTTACAGTGTCTGCATGCCACTGCATATCTACAATACATTTTTATTTATTCTCTTTCCTACCTTAATTTTTCTGTTAGCCTGAAAAGCTGCTTTTTATTCATGCCATGGCCTTATTTTCTGCAAATGCCTCTTGGAATACATTATTATTGATATTTTGCATATCGTGGTTATAGCACTTTTCAGTCTGGAAATTCACTTTTCATGCTGATGCTATGCTTTCTAGGTCTAGTATATGAAATACATTATTAAAAACATTTTGAAGTTCACTGTATTTCACTTGGCCCTTCTCATCCTCAAGATTCTTTACAAGATAACTAGTACACTTAGTATTTTTGGCATCTGTGAGATGTTGGCAGTTAAGACGATCTGCATTTTTTATCTAGAATTTGAGAAAAATTATGTTCAAAGTGTGCTTTGTTTAGAAGTAAATGATTTCAGAACAACTTAAAATAGTCTACAGAGCAGCTTCTTCTTTCTTGAAATACTGTCTAAATAGCAACTAGCCCACAAAACTTTGAGGTTTTTCCAAGTGCCCTACGATCATTGGGAACCAATATCAGTAACCTATATCAGTAATCAATAATGTAACTCACTTGTTTAGTGAGGCTTAGTAATCTCTGATGGCAACGGGCAAGCATTTAAAAAATTATATATATTTGGGGGCTAGAAAAATAGCTCACCTGAATAGTGTATTTACTTTTCCATGTGCACAGCCAAGGTTCCCCTTGGCTCTCACAGTAATGGAGAAAGTTTCAGGGCTGTGGTATTTTTCCTATTCCCCCTTGATCTCTTTCTATCAAAACAAAACAAAGAAAATGTTGGTTTAGACTAGTGAAGCCTATGCATGGCAAAAACAAAAAAGTACATGTATTTATTTTATGGAGGTAACATTAATGTACAAGACTATATATGTTTTTTTTTAAGTTTTTATTTATAAAATGGAAACACTGACAAGACAAGATAAAAGCGGTACAATTCCACACAGTTCCCGCCAACAGAATTCCATATCCCATTCCCTGTCCTGATAGCTTTCCTATCCTTTAATCCTCTGGGAGTATGGACCCAGGGTCATTGTTAGGTGCAGAAGGTGGAGGTCTGGCTTCTTTAATTGCTTCCCCGCTGAACATGGGCGTTGGCAGGTCGATCCATACTTCCAGCCTGCCTCTCTCTTTCCCTAGTGGGGCAGGGATCTGGGGAGGTGGGATTCCAGGACACATTGGTGGAGTTGTCTGCCCTGGTAAGTCCGGTTGGCATCATGGAAGCATCTGGAACCTGGTGGCTGAAAAAGAGTTAATGTATAAAGCCATACAAATGTTGACTAAACATGAACCTAAAGGCAAGAATATTGTGGATGGGGATTTGGGGGTCTTCGTTTTGGAAAAAGCTAGTAGATCTATTTTAGGTATACTCCAAGAGGCCCATGACCGATTTGTGGGCCCCTATAGGACCTGACCCTCAATGTGAATCAACAATGGTAGGGCATGTTCCATTCTCTAAAGGGAAGTTGTATAGCATACTCTGCTTATCACCTGAGGATGATGGGTCCTGAAATTAGCATATCCGGGAATGTTCCTAAGGTGTGACCACAGAATGTGAGCTCAGACCTACAGAGATGCAGAGGTTACATAGACTCCTGTGCTGACTGTGGGCCCCAGATCAGATCGATGGGGTTTACAGTTAACAATATTTATATACTTTTCCCATATTTGGGAGCTACTCTCTTCCCTGACTCAGCTTTCTGGTCTTTTTTCCAACTATAATATCATCCCCCCAGACAATATCTTAGGTCAACTGCACACTAGATGTCAGGCACAGGCAAAGACTATATATGTTTTATGGGAACAGTTTCATACTTCATCAAACTCAGTTACCTATGGCCACACCACACACTACTCATATCACTTAACCATGTTTCATTGTATTCACCTCTTTTTTCCTCTTATTTTTTCATAACCTCAGTTGTCTTGTCAGTCTTAGGACTTGTTTTAGTTTAGCTATAAATACACTGTTTTCCACATGAGAAAGATCACCCAGCATTAATCTTTCACCTTCTTAATTGTTTTACTAAGCATGACTCCTCCAATCCCATCTGTAATATTTCAAAAGGCAAAATTTTATCTTTTCTTACAGTTGAGAAGTATTCTATTGTGTCAATGCATATACTGACACATACATAATATATAACATACACACACACATGATCATTATCATGTTTGTCTACTGTTTTGTTCTTAGAATCTATTTCATATTGAAAGCAAAGATTAATTATAAGTGGATAAAAGACTTGGATGGAACTATATATGATAAATGTTTCCTATAAGACCATGCAACTTAATTGAATCTGTAAAAATGCTGACATTAAGAGAATTTTCAAAGAATAATGCATTTATTTCTTTCAATTGTTTTACATCCATTTTTGTTTTGCTAGTGTTGCTCCTTGAGTAGTTTTAATCTCACAAAGTCAAGGGGCAAATTTTCTGACTGTTTTGTTGTTTAATTAATGCATTAACATTAATCTTCACTAATAGTTAAGTGAAGATTATTTTCCTTCCTTTCATAATAAGCTTATGTTTAGGGATTTGTGGTTTTCTCAGTTTATGCTTTATTTTGTCCACCTAAGTTCAACCCAGAAGACGTTATCTTTACATAAAACCTTACTGATACGACCTCTTATAATTATTTGGTTCTTACTACTTTGTAAAAGATTTTTTTCTCCAGAAAGCTTTTAGAATTTTCTCTTAAACTCCTGAAATTTTACGGTCATATAACTGAGTCTCATTTTGTACTTCATAGCATTATGCATATTCATCTAAGGAAATTAATGCCCCCTTTAAAAGCTTTTGTTTTTCCTAGTTCACTCATCTGTTGTTCTTCCATTGACTTTGTTATTCACTAGTATTTTGATTATGTTTTTGGTTTCTTTGGGTGTTTTTACATACTTTTGGACCATCTACCTTCTGTCACTTTTACAAAACTATAATTAGATCTCTTTGATCATTTGTCTTTTAGGCCAATGGTTTGGTCTCCACATATGCCCCTTTTAGGATGGTAAAAATCTGGGAAGATTCTGAGACTTTAACCTCTTGGAGGCCTGACAAGTTAAGCTCCCGCATTTCATGGATACTGGAAGAGAACACGAGACTTTTATATTAGAGACGAAGAAATGTATTACTTATGGCATGGCAGCCAGCATGAGCATCAATATATTTGTGTCAGTTCCCTTGCCCTTAAGTCCCTTGGGGTGATTGTTCAAACATTTTAAGAGAAAAACTCTGAGTTTAGAGAACTAGAATCTTTTAAAGTGGTCATGAAGCATGTCTGCCCTCTCCTCTAGAGGTCAACATCATCTCTATCTTCCAAGGCTATAAACAAACCTGCCCTTTGCACTGGAGAGAAACATCACTTTCCCCCCCAAACATCTACCATTCAAGTATACTTGAAAAGAGAGTCCAAAACAAAAGCAATCAGTGCCTTGCTTCAGAAGGTGTGCAGAAATATGAGAAACTAAATTAGTTCTCATCCATTATTTTCATTATTTTCTCCATTCCTTAAATTTTCTCAGTTTTTTTTTTTTATGATTGTTTCTATTAATGATCTACAGTAAGATAATAGGGCTTCGACACCACTTCCACCACCGGAGTTCTGTGCCCCATCCCCCAACAAAATTAACCACCATAGTTCTTCTAGAAGCTTAACTTTAGGTTGACTTCCCCCCACCAAGTTTATGTATTCAAGTTCTCAGTATCCCACATATGAGTAAAATCATCCAGTAGTTGTCCTTCATTCCCACACTTATATTACCAAGTACAATCGCCTTCAGCTTCATTTATTTTATTCCAAAGGACACAAAATTGTCTTTTTACAGTGCTGAGTGGTATTCCATTGAGTGTATTTCCTATAATTTCTTTATCCATTCATCTGTCAATGGACACTCAGGTGGCTTCATATTTTGGCTACTGTGAATAATGTAGCTAAAAGCATAGGGGTGCATATGTCCCTTTGAATTAATGTTTTCATGTCTTTTGAATAAATTTCTAGAAGTGGTATTGCTGGATCATAAGGCATTTCCATTTATATTTGTTTAAGGATTCTCCATATTGTTCTCTTAAGAGCTGTTCCAGTTTGCATTCCCACCAGCATTTCAGTAGAGTTCTTTCTCCACATCCTCTCCAACACTTGTTTTCTGATTTGTTGATGAAGAACATTCTCACATGTGTGAGGTGGAATCTCAATGTGATTTTTAGTGTGCCTTCTGTAATGATGAGAGAACTGTAACATGTCTGCATATGTCTGTGGGCTATGTGTATCTGTCTCTTCTTTAGAGATTTCTCAGTTTTTATTGACTTTTTAATCCTTTTTTTTAGCTATCGGAACTTTTAAAGTCTGTTTTACTTGTTTCCTTTTATCATTTTATTGAGGGTAGGTTAAACTCTTACAATGCCATTGTTGACACATGAGTACAATTCTCATGTCTCCATGATAGGTGTCCATAAAACACTCACTCCCTACTTCAGTCTCTTTCCACTGTCATACACCAAGATGCCAAAGCCCCTCCACAGACTACTTCTTCCCCTCTTCTCCCCAGAGTCTTTTGCTTTGGTGCAATATACCAAATCCAGTCCAAGTTTTAATTTGTGTTTTCCCTTTCTCTGAAGGTGGGACATATATTGTTAACTAAACAGTACGTTGAGATGGTTTTCAAGAGTTCTGTTTACTAGGTCAATGATACTTAAACCTTTGTGTGCATATATCATCTGGGAAATATGTTCAAATGTAGATTCTGATTTAGTATTTTAGGAGTGAGTCTTGAGAATCTAAATTCCTAACAGGATACTGACAGTATTGTACTACTGGTCAACAGTTTGAGTAGCTGAACCCTATTACCTTTGTTCACTCAAGGTCTTTTTTTTAATCTTACATAAACTTTTGACTCTTTTAGACTTGTAACAATTAATAATTTATTCAAACTTATACTTTAAGTAACCAAGACAAGTTTTGTGGCATTCTAACTTGACCTGTTCTTATTCTCCTATCCCTAGAACTGTGGTAGCTTTAAAAACACCGGTCCATCCCCACCTGCAGGAGGAAAGCTTCACGAGTGGTGAAGCAGTGCTGCAGGTGTCTCTCTATCTCTCTTCCTCTCTATCCCACCCTTACCTCTCAATTTCTGGCTGTCTCTATTCAATAACTAAATAACTAAATAAATAAATAAAGATAATAAAAAGAAGCACTGGCCCTAGCACCAAGAGATAGCTCCTTCAGTGAGTACACACTTTTTTTTCTTTTTTTTAAAAAATATTTATTTTATTTAATTATTCCCTTTTGTTGCCCTTGTTGTTTTATTGTTGTAGTTATTATTGTTGTTGTCGTTGTTGGATAGGACAGAGAGAAATGGAGAGAGGAGGGGAAGACAGAGAGGAGGAGAGAAAGATAAACACCTGCAGACCTGCTTCACCACCTGTGAAGCGACTCCCCTGCAGGTGGGGAGCCGGGGTTCGAACCGGGCTCCTTATACCGGTCCTTGTGCTTTGCGCCACCTGCGCTTAACCCGCTGCGCTACAGCCCGACTCCCTACTTTTCTTTTTCTTATAAACACTTTTTGAAATATTTTATTTCATTTATTAAATTTATTCTACTTTATCGTATTTGATAGGATACAGAGAAATTTAGAGGGAAGAGGAAGATAAGGGAGAGAGACAGAGAGACACCCACAGACCTGCTTCACCACTTGTGAAGCTTTCCCCTTACAAATGGAAACTGGGGGCTTGAATCCAAATCCTTGCACTGTTTAATGTATGCACTTAAACAGGTGCACCACCACCTGTCCCTCTGAGTGCACCCTTTTTCATCTGTGAATACCTGGGTCCAAGCTCCTCCACTACATGGAAGTAGCAGCAAAAAGGGAAGCTTTATAAGTAGAGAAGTAATCCTCTGGAGTCTCAACTCATTATCTCTGCCTGTTTTTCTTTTTATCCTTCACCTTGAATTTGAAAAAAAAGTTCATAGTTCATTGGGAGCAGTGGGATTGTACAAGCATACAGCTCCAGTCACAGAAAAGGAAACAATGGCAGAAGGAAAGAAGGAAGGAAAAGAGGAAGGGAGGAAGGAAGGCAGGCAGGTAGGAAAAAAGGAAGAAAGGAAGGTAGAAAGGAAGGAAGGAAGGAAGATAGGAAGGAAGGAAGGAAGGAAGGAAGGAAGGAAGGAAGGAAGGAAGGAAGGAAGGAAGGCCAGCTCTGCAAGTATAGTGAATGCCTACGAACTGGCAGTTGTGGGGATACAGGTGGGAAGAAGGGATCATAATAGAACCCACCAGAAACAAACTCTCAGAAATTTTCATGATTTGGTCATTTTGGCCATCCCTGGCAGTCCATTTAGTTTCATCTTTAGCTTCACACAAAATTCACTTGGTTCAAAGAGTCTTTGCTCTGGGTCCTTCTTCAGAAAACAGGCATGCCAACTGATTACTAGTAAACTTACCTGAGGTAAGAAAGAGTTGATCCACGTTTATCAAAAGCTGCTTTTGTTTTTCCCTTGTAAAGAAATGTGGGGAAAGCTGTCATATTTCTAGGAATCTAGGAGGTTATGCACTTGTACAGGAATATGTATATGTCCAGAAAATGCCTGAAAAGAACCTAAACTCCCACCTACAGCTGACTCAGCTCTTGAGTTTCCTTACAAGCAGCAGACCCTGATGGTGAAGATAGCGTTGTAAATTGCCTGTGTGTTAAAGGCAAGGCACAGTCTGTATATACAAATCTTGGATAATTTGGAGAAATTCCTTAACTCCAGGCATTTGAAATAATCTCTTCAGAATCATTAGATGATCAGTAAACTAGATAAGCAGAAATATAAAGACTGCACATAAAAAAGAACACAAACTTTATACATTTAGAAAAGATGATGATGAATAAGGGCAAGAGACTGGCATACTTTACTGACTCTTTAGTCACTACCAGGCCACCCTACAAGCTGGGGCCCTAGTGGGGGAGTCCTGAGATTCCGAAACAGACATGATGGGCCTAGACCTCAAATAAATCCCTCTCTCCATTGCTACCGGTCATCTCTATCTATTGTTCTTTTTTTTTTCTTTTTTTTTAAAAATGTATTTATTTAAGAAAGGAGACATTAACAAAATCATAGAATGGGGGGGTACAACTCCACACAATTCCCACCACCCAATATCCATATCCCATCTCCTCCCCTGATAGCTTTCCCATTCTCTATCACACTGGGAGCATGGACCCAGGGTCATTGTGGGTTGCAGAAGGTCGGAGGTCTGGCTTCTGTAATTGCTTCCCCGCTGAATATGGGTGTTGACTGGTCAGTCCATACTCCCAGTCTGCCTCTCTCTTTCCCTAGTAGGGTGAGTCTCTGGGGAAGCCGAGCTCCAGGACACATTGGTGGGGTCTTCAGTCCAGGGAAGCCTGGCCGCCATCCTTATGACATCTGGAACCTGGTGGCTGAAAAGAGAGTTAACATACAAAGCCAAACAAATTGTTGAAGAATAATGGAACCAAAGGTTGGAATAGTGGAGATGAAGTGTTGGGGGGTACTCAGTGCAAACTCTGGTGTACTTCTGCTTTCAGGTATATATTTGCCCTGGTTTATGGATACGTGTGGACATATGCTCTATCTCCTGGAACCTGGTCTATATCTAGGTTTTGGGACTTTGTTAGGAAGTGAACCACCTGGGATGGAATTAGAGAATGCTATGAAAGGAAAGGTCTCACCCGAGTGATGAAGCTGAAGGGTTGTCATTCCACACCTGAAGTCTCTGGACACAGTCTGAAGTGAAGCATGCTAGGGTGGCACTCTGTATTGATTAGGTTGCAATCAGCAGATGGAATATTATTTGATAAGAATTGTGAGAAGCATCTGGAAAAATGGGCCCTACCCTAGGGTCCCAGGACTGGGGGAAGTTTAGGCTCTATAGTGGAAATGTGAGGTTCTTGCTGTCTTAGGGTTCAAGAAGACAATGGATAGTTACTGTTATCCTCACATTATTTGGTAATTGGGTTAACTTTGAAAAGTCCCTTTGTTAGACATACAATCAATTTTCCCCCTCTCATATTAATTAAATAGTGATTTATATGACTACAATTTAATAGGTGTGTACATAAACACCATTCCCATCACCAAAAGATTATGTCTCATCCCACCAACCCACCCTCACCCCCAAACCCTGCCGGCCCAGGAAGCCGCATGTCCACTCTCCTGCTCACCACAGGGTTTTTACTTTGGTGCCCTACTTTCAGTTTAGTCAGATCCTGCCTTTAGTTTCCCTTTCTGATCTTCTTTCTCAACATCTGTTGAAGAGTGGGATCATCCCATACTCATCTTTATCTTTCTGACTTAGCTCACTTAACATAATCCTTCTAGCTCTGTCCAAGATGGGTCAGAGAAGTTGAGTTCATTGTTCTTAGTAGCTGCATAATATTCCATTGTGTATATATACCACAGCTTTCTCAGCCAATTTTCTGTTGTTGGGCACCTGGGTTGCTTCCAGGTTTTAGCTATTATGAATTGTGCTGCTATGAACATAGGAGTACACACCTCTTTTTAGTTGGGTGTTATGGAGTCCTTGGAGTATATCCCCAGGAGAGGAATTACTGGATCATATGGAAGGTCCATGTCTAGTATTGTGAGAGTTCTCCAGACTGCTCTCCACAGAGGCTGGACCAATTTACATTCCCACCAGCATTGCAAAAGGGTTCCTCTGTCCCCACATCCTCTCCAGCATTTGTTGCTGCTGTCCATTTTGATGTATGCCATTCTTACTGGGTTGAGGTGGTATCTCAATGCTGTCTTTATTTGCATTTCTCTGACAATCAGTGACCTGGAGTAGTTTTTCATATGTTTGTTTGTCTTTTGGATCTCCTCTGGAGTGAATGTTTTGTTCATATCCTCTGCCCATTTTTGGATGGGGTGATTTGCTCTTTTTGGTGCTAACTTTGCTGAGCTCTTTGTATGTTTTGGTGATTAGTTTCTTGTCTGATGTATGGCATGTGAAGATCTTCTCCCATTCTATGAGGGGTCTCTTTGTTTGTGTGATAGTTTCTTTGGCTGTGCAGAAGCTTTTCAATTTGTTGTAGTCCCATTTTAGTCTGCTTTAGTCTTCCTTGCAGTTGGGTTTGTTTCATCAAAGATGTCCTTGAGGTTTAGGTGGGAAAGTGTTTTACCAATGTTTTCCTCTAAGTATTTGATTGTTTCTGGTCTAACCTCCAGGTCTTTAATCCATTTAGAGTTGATTTTTGTTTCTGGTGAGATAAAGTGGTTCAGTTTCATTCTTCTGCATGTTACAACCCAGTTTTCCCAGCACCATTTATTAAAGAGAGCCTCCTTCTTCCATTTAGTGCTTTGGGTCCCCTTATCAAAGATTAGATGTCCATAGGTGTGGGGGTTTAGTTCTGGGCTTTCAATATGTTCCACTGGTCTGTGTTCCTACTTTTGTTTCAGGACCATGCTGTTTTGATTATGATGGCTTTATAATGAAGTTTGAGGTCTGGGAATGTGATGCCTCCATTTCTGTTTCTTTTCGTTACGATGGTTTTGGCAATTCTAGGTTTTTTCTGGTTCCAGATAAATGATTGTAGTGTTTGTTCTATTCTCTTAAAGAAGCTTGGTGGAACTTTGATGGGTATCGCATTGAATTTGTATATTGCTCTGGGGAGAATATTCATTTTGATGATATTTATTCTTCCAATCCATGAGAATGGGATGTCTTTCCAAATCTTGGTGTTAGTTTCTATTTCCTTGAATAGTGACTCATAGTTTTCAGTATACAAGTCTTTCACTTCTTTGGTCAGCTTTATTCCTAGGTATTTTATTGATTTTGCTGCAATAGTGAATGAGAGTGATTTTTGGATGTCTTCTTCTTCAGATTTTATGTTTACATAAAGAAATGTCACTGATTTTTGTACATTCATTTTGTAGCCTGACACCTTGATATATTGCCTAATAACTTCCAGTGGTTTTCTGCTGGATTCTTTAGGTTTTTCTATATATACTATCATATCATCTGCAAATATTGAAAGCTTGACTTCTTCCTTTCTAATCTGTATTTCTTGCTCCAGCCTGATTGCTATGGCAAGAACTTCCAATACTATGTTGAAGAGTAACAGTGACAGTAGACAGCCCTGTCTAGTCCCCGATCTGAGGGGGAATGCTTTCAGCTTCTGTCCATTGAGTATGATGTTGGCTGTAGGTTTGCTATATATGGATTCCACTATCTTGACAAATTTCCCATATATTCCCATTTTTTGTAGTGTTTTGAGCATGAATCAGTGTTGGATATTGTCAAAGGCTTTCTCTGAATCTATTGAGATAATCATGTGGTTTTTGGCTTTGCTTTTATTGATGTGGTGAATGACATTGATTGACTTACATATGTTGAACCAGCCTTGCATTCTTGGGATAAATACCACTTGGTTGTGATGAACAATCTTTTTGGTATTCTGCTGTATCTGTTAGGCCAAGATCTTGTTTAATATTTTGGCATCTATGTTCATCAGAGATATTGGTCTGTAGTTTTCCTTTTTTGTTCTGTCCCTATCTGTTTTTGGTATCAGGGTGATGTTGGCTTCATAGAAGGTGGAAGGGAGTATTCCTGTTTCTTCAATCTTATGGAAAAGCTTAAGATTATGGGTACTGTTTCCTGAAGGTTCTTCTAGAATTCATTTGTGAAGCCATCTGGTCCGGGACTTTTTTTGTTGGGCAGATTCTTAATAACAGTTTTGATTTCTTTGTCTGTGATTGGTGCATTTAGGTTTTGTAGTTCTTCTTGGTTCAGTTTTGGAAGGGCATATGCTTCTAGGAATTCTTCCATTTCTTCCAGATTTTCTAGCTTGGTGGAGTATAGTTCTTTATAGATGTTTCACATGATTTTCTGGATTTCTGTGGTGTCAGTTGTGACATCTCCTCTATAGTTTACAATTCTATGAATTTGAGTCTTTTCCCTTTTTTGTTTAGTGAGTCTGGCTAGGGGTTTGTCATTTTTGTTTAATCTTTCATAGACGCAACATTTGGCTTCATTGATCTTCTGTATGGTTCTCTTATTTTTCGATGTTGTTTATTTCTGCTCTAATTTTAGTGATTTCTGTCCTTCTGGTTGCTTTAGGCTTCCTTTGTTCTTCTTCCTCTAAGTCCTTGAGGTGTGCAGTAAGGTCATTTACTTGAGCTTTTTCTTGTTGTTTAATATGTGATTGTATGGCTATGAGTTTCCCTCTAAATATTGCTTTAGCTGTGTCCTTAATATTTTGATAGGTTGTGTCTTTATTTTCATTTGTTTCCAGGAACATTTGAATTTCTTGCTTGAGTGACTCTCACCCAGTGGTTGTTAAAGAGTATGTTGTTTAGTTTCCAAATTCTGTGTCTTTTAGTAATTTTCTGTTTGTTGTTAAATATTAGTTTTACTCCACTGTGGTCTGAGAAGATACTAGGGATGATTTCAATGCTCTTGAATTTATTTATACTGTCTTTGTGGCCTAATATGTGGTCTATCCTTGAGTATGTGTTGTGTGCATTTGAGAAGAATGGGTATTCCAGTTTTTTGGGGTGAAGGGCCCTGAAGTTGTCCAGGAGGTCTAGTCCGACAATCTCTTCATTTAATTCTCTTGTTTCTTTGTTGATTCTCTGCTTTGTTGATCTGTCTAAGTGTGAGAGTGGGGTATTAAAGTCTCCCACTATTATTGTATTACTATTGATGTATTTTTGAAGTTCGTTCAGTAGGTGCTTGATGTATTTAGATGGTCCCTCATTGGGTGCATAGATGTTAATAATTGTTAAGTCTTCTTGGCTGATTGATCCTCTAATAATTATGTAATGGCCTTGCTTATGTTTTATTATTTTATTTAATTTAAAATCTATTGTGTCAGAGATGAGAATGGCTGTTCCTGCCTTTTTTTTGTGGTCCATTAGCCTGTATGATAGTTTTCCATCCTTTCACTTTACGTTTGTGTTTATCTTGTTGTATAAGATGAGATTCTTGCAAGCAGCATATGCTTGGGTTATGTTTTCTGATCCATCCTCCCACTCTGTGCCTTTTGATGGGTGCGTTAAAGCCATTGACATTTATTGATATTATGGGTTTAATGTATTGTAGTGCCATTGTTCAACAAATTTTTATTTGCTCTGATATATGGCAAGTATTCTAGTGAGGTTCTTGTTTATAAGATGTCTGTTAAAACCTCTTTCAGGGCATGTTTGGTGATGGTTGCTCCCTTTAACTGTTGTTTGTCTAAGAAGATTTTGATCCCTCCATCTAGTTTGAATGAAAGTCTAGCAGGATATATTATCCTTGGTTGAAACCCTTTTTCATTCAGGGCTTGATAGATATCTTGCTATTCTCTTCTGGCTTTTAGAGTTTGAGTGGAGAAGTCTTCTGATAGTCTTATGGGTTTTCCCCTGTATGTGACTTTTTGTTATTCTCTTGCAGCCTTTAGGATCCTTTCTTTATCCTTACTTCTTCTCATTGTGACTATGCTGTGTCTTGGTATCTTCAGGAATAGACCATTTTGTGGGCCCCCCATGGGACCTTGCCTTCAACTTGGATGAACAATGTTAGAGGATGTTCCATCCTCCGAAGGGAGTCTGGACAACATACTGTAAGCTACACCTGAGGAAGATGTTCCTGATATTGGGGCAGCTTGGAAAGTTCATATTCATGACCACAGAATGTGAAGTCGGATCTACAGGGATGCAGAGGTCACATAGACTCCAAAGCTGAATATGGGCCCCAGATCACTTCAAATGGATGGGGTTTATAGTCAACAATATTTATACCCCTTCCCCATATTAGAGAGCTACTCTCTTCCCTGATCCAGCTTTCTAGTCCTTTTACCAGCCATGACATCATTTCCCCAGAAAATAACTTGGATCCACCTGCATATCAGATTTCAGGCTCAGGGAAAAAAAAAACTAGTATAGTCACAGGCCCTTTGGAATAAAACTAAAATAGGCCTACTAACTTTCTACAAAATTTAGGACCCCTCCCCAGCTCTTTATTCTAGCCTTTAGATTCATGATTAGTCAACAGATTATTTGGCTTTATATGCTAACTCTCTTTTCAGCCACCAGGTTCCAGATGCTAGCATGATGCCAACCAGACTTCCTTGGACAGACAACCCCACCAATGTGTCCTGGATCTCTGATTCCCCTGGTTTTCCACCCCACTAGGGAAAGAGGGAGGGAGGCTGAGAGTATGGATTGACCTGTCAATGCCCATGTTTAGCGGGGAAGCAATTACAGAAGCCAGACCTTCCATATTCTACATCCCACAATGACCTTGGGTCCATACTCCCAGAGGGATAAAGAATAGGAAAGCTATCTGGGGAGGGGATGGGATATGGAGTTCTGATGGTGAGAATTATGTGGATTTTTACCCCTCTTATCCTATGGTTTTGTCAATGCTTCCTTTTTATACATTTTTTAAAAAAGGAAGTGCCACCAAAATAGCTCACATGGATAAATTTGCTCTGCCAGTGCATGGCTGAGATTTGAGCTGACCCTCCTCTATAGAGAAGGAAACTTCAGTGCTGCAGCTTCTTTCCATGTCTCTCTACTTCCATATCTTACTCTTTCTACTTGAAGAATAGTCAGTCTGGAGAAGTGAAAGCCCACAAGAGACAGAAGAAGGAGATGGAAGAGAAGACGAGGAGAAAATGGAGAAAGAAAGCTAAAGAAAATAAGGAATTTGGCTTTCATTTAGTTCTAGCCTTTTATGACTGGAAATTTTTAAATTGAGAGTCCACTGTTAGTAATGTATGCTGTAGAGGATAATTTTGCCAAGAGCATGGTTGTATAATATTTTGCTTACATTTTATACCTTGGGGAGATCTAAAAACATTTTTCTTTGCACTGCCTTCTTCTTTCTTCTTATGTTATTTTTTTTAATGGGCACACGACTTTGCACCTGCATAGTCCCATAGTCTCTGGTAGATTCATTTTTCACTCTTTAACTTCACATTTTCAGATAGAGACAGGATAAGGTTATATAGAGAGGGAGAAAAAGAGAACCAATTAAAGATGTCACTGTACCAGTTCATCTTTTAGGATGTTTTTGTTGGTGCCATGGATGGTGAACTCAGGGCTCAAACTGTTGTATAGTAAAGACTGTGCTCTGTGGGGTGAGCCATCTCTCACCCCTGTGTCTTTTTGCCCCTTATTTCTCTTCTCTTTTATTGTAGTTTAAATCACAAACAAAATCCAGACCATAACTTCAGCTCTATTTCCAAGTCTATCCAACTAAGTATCTATCTCATCTTTTACAAGTTAGTTACCATACTTGTAAAATTCCTTTTATCATATACGATGGGTTTTGCAAAGATCACAGGGAATGTGGTAGGAACCATAGGAAATGATGTTATGTTTATATTCAGAGTTCATTATACACACTAATATACTGAGTATCATAACATGAGCAGTAGTGAAGGAAGAGAGTTGGTGGCAGCTGTTCACAAGGAAATAAGAGACTTTATGCATGTGACAGCAGCTATCTTTTAAATAATTAATTACCCATATAAAATGATATTAAAAAGATATGTAGACAAAATAGAAGATTTGAATTATCCCTATCAGCACATAGGGGTCACATTAAATATAAATAGTTTAAATTTTTTTATCATGATGTAGAGATTACAAAGTATTTTTGGTTTAATTTTTTTTAGGTGTTTCTCAATTCTTTTTTTAATTTAATTTTATTTAAGAAAGGATTAATGAACAAAACCATAAGGTAGGAGGGGTATAACTCCACACAATTCCCACCACCCAATCTCCATAACCCACCCCCTCCCCTGATAGCTTTCCCATTCTCTATCCCTCTGGGAGCATGGACCCAGGGTCATTGAGGGTTGCAGAAGGTAGAAGGTCTGGCTTCTGTAATTGCTTCCCCGCTGAATATGGGCGTTGACTGGTCGGTCCATACTCCCAGTCTGCCTCTCTCTTTCCCTAGTAGGGTGGGTCTCTGGGGAAGCTGAGCTCCAGGACACATTGGTGGGATCTTCAATCCAGGGAAGCCTGGCCAGCATCCTGGTGGTATCTGGAACCTGGTGATTGAAAAGAGAGTTAACATACGAGGCCAAACAAATTGTTGAGCAATCATGGGCCCAAAGCTTGGAATAGTGGAGAGGAAGTGTTAGGGAGGTACTCACTGCAAACTCTAGTGTACTTCTGCTTTCAGGTATATATTTTGCAGTAGTTTATGGATACGTGTGAACATAAGCTCTCTCTCACAGAAACTGGTGTATATCTAGGTTATGGGACTTTGTTAGAAAGTGAATCACCTGAGATGAAATTAGAGTGTACTATAAAAGGAAAGGTCTCACCCGAGTAATGAAGCTGAAGGGTTGTCATTCCACACATGAAGTCTCTGGACACAGTCTGAGGTGAAGCATGTTGAGGTGGCAATCGTTGTGTTGGTTAGGTTGTGATCGGCGGATGCAATATTATTTGATATGGATTGGGAGAGGCATACGGGAAAGTGGGCCCTATCCAAGGGTTCCAGGACTGGGGGAAGTAAGGTGTGGGAATGGGTGGGAGGGATGGGTCACAGTCTTTTGGTGGTGGGAATGGTGTTTATGTACACTCCTAGCAAAATGTAGACATATAAATCAGTAGTTAATCAATATGAGAAGGGGAAAATCAACACAAACTGAATCTTTTTAATATATAGGCTGTGTAATTGATATGCAGACTCTCTCAAAAGCCTAGACCAAGTAGATCAGAAGCAACCAATAGCACAGCTATATACAAAATACTGGGTACTGTACAGCAAACCCTAACAAATGGACTTTTCAAAGTTAACCCAATTACCAAATAATGTGATGATAACATTAACTATCGATGGTCTTTTTGAACCCTAAGACAGCGGGTTTAATTTTTTTTAGAGCCACAGTCATGCTGTCTACAGAAAGCACACTTGAGACAAAAACAAGGGACATAGTGCTGAAAGTACAAGGATAAGAAATACATTTCATATAAATAAATAGTAGCTTAGAGAACTGAAGCACCTATTATACCAAATTACCATACCTTTATATCAAAAGGATTACTAGAGATTATATTTTATAATAGGGTCAATTCATTCAGAAGAATTAACAATCATAAACATCTGAACATTTAAAAAAATACACAGAGTAAATTGAAAGAACTAAAGGAAAAAGATATAATCTAGCAAAAACAATTGGAGATGTCAACACCTCACTTTCAGCAATGCATATTATAACTACCCAGAGATTACTTAGGGAAAATATTTTACTACTATTAATCAGTGAAACCTAACATAAACCCTTAAAGCACTCCAAAAGACAACAAAAATATGTTCTGAAGTGTGTAGGAAACATTCTTTTAAAAAACGATCAGATATTACCCCATTATAAATATATCAGTGAGCGCGTCATATGGTGTTGCTCCTGGTTTAGTGCACACATTACCATCAGCAAGGATCTTGGCTCAATTTCCTGGTCTCCACCTGTTGGGGGAAAGCTGCTGTCTGTCCATCCGCACATATATGTATCTATTTATCTATCTATCAATCATCTATCTCTATATCCCCCTTCCTTCTTGATTTCTCTCTATGCAAAATAAATAAATATATTAAATATGTATCATTGAGTTTAAGAGAATTTAAATCTTACAAAATGCATTTTCAGACTATAAGAGTTAAATAAAGAATCAGTAATAAAAGGAGATTTGGGAAGTGCACAAATAAGTGAAAACTAAGCAGTGTTCTTGTGGTTTAATAATGATGAATCAATGAAATTATCTTAAGGGAAATTAGAAAATATCTTAAGATAAATGAGAATGAAAACACATCCTATCCAAATGAAGAGGTACAGTAAAATCATGTCCTGGGGCAAATTTATGCTACTTGTGCCTAACTCAGAAAGAGAAGAAATATCTCAGCTTTTGACCAGTGAGGCTGTTGTTTTTCACTCAGGGGTTTTGGTGTGAAAACTATAATTTTTTCTTGTAGCAAGGTGTACAGTAATTTTGTTCTTCAAATATTTACTGAGAGTGTGTTAAAAATGACAGTCATCACACTGAAGGGGGACTTTCTGATACTGAGAACTCACTTTCAAAAAATACAGTGTTTCTTGAAAGCTCTCACACATAAATAGACACACAACCTCCTAAAAATCTAAAGTAAGAACAATTATTTATCTTTGCCAATTAATCCCATCTCACTTAAGAAATTTTGAGGTAAAAAATTTTAGGTGTAATATTATTAGAATCTTTACATTAGCTTTCCTTTTCTTCTTCTGATAAAGTGATACAGATCAAAGAATGAGATGAACTGACACAGTTTTGATTAAAGTATAGGTGAAAAGCTGTGGCATTTTACAAACACTCAATCCCAATTCGTGTATCTGATATTCACCTTTCATAGATTCACAACTGGCAAATGTCTGGTTTTAAATAGCACATTTGTGTGTGACCTTTTAAGAAAATTACCAATGTCTTTGTTTAGAGTGCAGAGGGCACGAATTTCACAGAGCATTTCCCACTAAATGGAGTATATTACTCCAGTATCACAGCCATGTTGTCAGGAAGTGGCACTTCATTAAGATAATGTGACCTTTAGAATATTTCTCCAACCTTTCACTGTATATTTGGTAGTGGGATTTGTACTTTGATTTCTGTGGCTTTTTTGATAAGTTGGGAATAAAAAGTAGTTGAAAGCTATATCTTTTCTCTTCAGCAATTCATGATGTGTTTTTTATTAAAATGGCAAAAAAATGTCAGGTAAAGAATTTTTGTTCAAACTAGGGATTATTTGCCAGGAAACTGTCTTATAGAGTTAAAATTAAGTTGGTGGACTTACACCTTTTGGAGAAAGGAGGGAAGAGCATAAATGGCTGTATAGGAGAAACCAAATTTTGTAATTTTCTCCACAGATGTTTAAAAAAGTTATGTTTCCCTGTAACAGTGAGATAATTGTTTTTTTCATGTGCTTGCTACGGTAAATTAAAGGCATATATTTGTAGCGAGCCACCCAGAAAATAGAAGTTTAACTTGCTGAACTACTTTTATGAAAAAGTCAAAATTGATAATTTATAGAAAGAAGGAAAGAAATGACTTATTTAGTTAAACTAGAAGTAGCTTTTATTAGGAATCATTTGTGTGTCACTTGTTTTACTTATAGGATTGAATATTATGATTATAATTGAATCTTTCACTTAAGTATCTTGAAATATAAATATTATCAAGCATTATTTTAATTTTAGACACTAATACATCAGTACTTGTATTCCTTTAGTAAAAGGCGAAACATTTATGTGATCTGAAGAGAAACCAGAGTATAGTACTTGTATTTCTTAATCACATCTTTGACAATTGCCATACTGAGATCATCTTTATGATATATTTAAATTGAAATATTGGGAGTCGAGTGGTAGTGCAGCGGGTTAAGTGCAAGTGGTGTAAAGCCCAAGGACCAGAGTAAGGGTACCAGTTTGAGCCCCTGGCTCCCCACCTGCAGGGGAGTCGCTTCACAGGTGGTGAAGCAGGTCTGCAGGTGTCTATTTTTCACTCCCCATTTCTGTCTTCCCCTCCTCTCTCCATGTCTCTGTCCTAACTAACAATGACAACATCAATAACAACAACAATAAAAAACAAGGGCAACAAATAAATAAACATAAAAATAAATAAATAACCTGAAATATTCACTTGTTACCATGGGAGTGGCAGAATTAAAATAAAATGGCAGAACCATGTAGTGATCAGAAAGCTGACTAGAATTTTGTGATTCTTCTATTAGGTTATATGGCTTTTGCCCACAAAGTAATTTTATTAGGTGAGGGATAATGGTTTATAGGACAGTGTTGACACATGGTTATAATTTCTCCCCATGGTGGATGCCTACACAGCACTCCCACCTCAATTTAGGTCCTTTTCCACACTTATGATTTAGTTTCTCTATTAGAAATATAATGGTGTATATTCGGAATGCCTTCAGCTGCAAGTGTAGCTATTGTGTTTGAAAAGTAGAGAATTTTTTTTCATATAAACAGCTCAGAAAATGGGTAACCCAAGGCTCACTATTTGCTGAAAGCTATCATCAAAGATTCTGTTATGTCTTATTTATTTATTTATTTATTCATTCATTCATTCCATTTGTGGTTGAGACTTCATTCTCCTAAGACAGTTGCTGAACTTCCATGTATTATGTCTGTCTTTCTGGCAGAAAAAAAGAGTAGAAAATTTCTCCTGGTCAAATTTTGTCTTTTTAATGAGAATGGGGAGTTATACCTATCAGACTATTCTCTATGCTTTCCTATCTGGAATTATGCTATTTAACCTTTCTTTGATGTAAGAGATTCTAAGAAATTGTATTTAGATTTCTAGACATTAATGGTGGAACACAAGAATATTGTTGAGGAGTGTCGATTACTACTCCAAGAGCAAGGTTCAATGAAATACTATTTATGTAATGTTTCTTTACCTTATTGATGTTCTAGAAATACCATTAGTTCAACTGAAAGAAGACAACATTGCCATTTTTATCATGGTAACATGTATCTAGTTGAAAATGTTGTCTTTGATTTTGAGTACTTGAAAGATTTTTACTGTACCTCAAGAAAAAAAAAAAGTGAAATTGTGAGTCATGTTGAAATTATGTCATGTAAGGAATTAAAGAAAGAAGTATTGATTTTTTTTTTCTTATTTGGAGTAAATAAGATTTAGTAGAGGTCCAAGATTTTTTTTCAGAATAGGGAATTATATATATATTATGGATTAAGAAAACCAGGAAGATAATGTATTATGTCATACCAGGAAGACATATTTTGAGTCAGCATAAATTATTTCTCAAGTATCAGGGTTATGAATACTATATGTGTAAGAAATTTTCTTATGCATTACAGATGACCTCAACTCTATGATAAAGAAAAATCAATAATCTGAAGAGCTAAGAAAGCCAGTGTTGTAGTCCCCGTCAAAAGATTAGCAGATGCAGATTACAGAAAGAGCCAGTGTCTCATTTTCAGTTCAGTTAGAGACAAAAAGCCAACATTTCATTTTCAAAGCCCACCAGGTAGGAAAATTTCTTTTATTGGAGAATAATCACTGTTATTTATTTATTTTACTGTTCAGAACATCAACTGCATGGGCGTGTTGTACTCATACTAGGGAGGCCAGTCTCTTATTTATTCTACTTATTCAAATATTATTCTCCCTTAACAATACCTTCATGTCAACACCCAAGGAAAAAAAATCTTTGGGAACTGACTGTATGACACAGTAGAGTCAGCACATAAAATTAACCACCATATGGCCTGAACTGAGTAATTATTTAATGACATACTGGTTTTACATTGACACACCACAGATTTCTAGGGTTTTTTTTTTTTTTTTTTTTTTAGTATTTATTTATTTATTTACCAGAGCACTGTTTAGCTCTGGCTTATGGTGGTGCGGGGGATTGAACCTAGGACTCTGGAGCCTCACGCATGAGAGTCTGTTTGCATAACCATTATGCTATCTACCCTCTGCCCAAGATTTCTAGTCTTTTTTTATTTTATTTTTTTAAGAAAGGATTAATGAACAAAACCATAAGGTAGGAGGGGTACAATTCCACACAATTCCTACCACCCAGTCTCCATTTCCCATCCCCTCCCCCTGATAGCTTTCCCATTCTCTATCCGTCTGGGAGCATGGACCCAGGGTCATTGTGGGTTGCAGAAGGTAGAAGGTCTGGCTTCTGTAATTGCTTCCCCGGTGAACATGGGCATTGACTGGTCGGTCCGTACTTCCAGTCTGCCTCTCTCTTTCCCTAGTAGGGTGTGTCTCTGGGGAAGCTGAGCTCCAGGACACATTGGTGGGGTCTTCAATCCAGGGAAGCCTGGCCAGCATCCTGGTGGCATCTGGAACCTGGTGACTGAAAAGAGAGTTAACATACGAAGACAAACAAATTGTTGAGCAATCATGGACCCAAAGCTTAGAATAGTGGAGAGGAAGTGTTAGGGAGGTAGTCACTGCAAACTCTAGTGTACTTCTGCTTTCAGGTATTTATTCTGCAGTAGTTTATGGATACGTGTGAACATAAGCTCTCTCTCACAGAAACTGGTGTATATCTAGGTTTTGGGACTTTGTTAGAAAGTGAACCACCTGAGATGAAATTAGAGTATACTATGAAAGGAAAGGTCTCACCCGAATAATGAAGTTGAAGGGTTGTCATTCCACACGTGAAGTCTCTGGACACTGTTCGACGTGAAGCATCTTGAGGTCGCAATTGTTGTGTTGGTTAGGTTGTGATCGGCAGATGCAATATTATTTGATATAGATTGGGAGAGGCATATGGGAAAGTGAGCCCTATCCAATGGTTCTGGCACTGGGGGAAGTAGAGGCTCCATAGTGGAGATGTGAGGTTCCTGCTGTCTTAGGGTTCAAAAGGACAATCGATAGTTAATGTTATTATGACATTATTTGGTAATTGGGTTAACTTTGAATAGTCCTTTTGTTAGGGTTTGCTGTACAGTACCCAGTATCTTGTATATAGCTGTGCTATTAGTTGCTTCTGATCTACTTGGTCTAGGATTTTGAGAGAGTCTGCATGTCAATTACACAGCCTATATATTGAGAAAAGATTCAGTTTGTGTTTTGAAAAACTTCGAGACATACAATTGATTTTTCCCCTCTCGTATTAACTAACTAGTGATTTATATGACTACATTTTACTAGGAGTGTACATAAACACCATTCCCACCACCAAAAGACTGTGACCCATCCCTCCCACCCACTCCCACCCCCCACTGGCCAAGGAAGCTGCATGTCTACCCCTCACCACAGGGTTTTTACTTAGATGCCCTACTTACAGTTTGGTCAGGTCCAGCTTTTAGTTTCCCTTTCAGATCTTCTTACTCAACTTCTGTTGATGAGTGGGATCATCCCATACTCATCTTTATCTTTCTGACTTAGCTCACTTAACATAATCCTTCTAGCTCTGTCCAAGATGGGGCAGAGAAGGTGGGTTCATTGTTCTTGATAGCTGTATAGTATTCCATTGTGTATATATACCACAGCTTTCTCAGCCACTCATCTGTTGTTGGGCACCTGGGTTGCTTCCAGGTTTTAGCTATTATGAATTGTGCTGCTATGAACATAGGAGTACACACCTCTTTTTGGTTGAGTGTTATGGAGTCCTTGGGGTAGATCCCCAGGAGAGGAATTACTGGATCCTTTGGAATGTCCATGTCTAGCCTTGCTATCTCTCTATCTAAATTGTGTTTGTGGGGGGAAACAATACACATTTATTATTTTGTTTTCCAAGAGTCAAAAGTTCACCTTTTTTTTTCAGAAGACTGCAATCAAGATTAGCCAGACTACTAATCTTTCTAGAGCCCATAGTTCTTTAGCATGGGTGGTAGAAAATTCCAGCTCTTTCTAAAAGATCTAAGTCTCTCACTTTCTGTTGGCCAATTGCATGGCCTCTCATGCTAGATTGTTACAGCAACTTGTTTCTTTCCTTTCAGATCTTCTGGAGAGTCTTCTTCCCAGTGAGCAAAGAGAGATTCTTATGTAATACAACTTAATCATGAGAATGCCAGTCTTTGTCATAGTCTATTGTTTAAAAGTTAGTCACACTCATGGAAGAAAATACTAAATTGGTATAGACACTAGGAGGTGAATAGTTAACCTGGGAGCTAGTTTTCTAGGTTGTTTTTGGGATTGGCTTTTGAAAGACAGAGGGCCTAGTGGGTTGTATTGTTATGTGGAAAACTGAGAAATGTTATGCATGTACAAACTATTGCATTTTCTGTTGAATGTAAAACATTAATTTCCCAATAAATGAAAAAAATAAAAAGAAAAAAGAAAGACAGTGAAGATAAAACTTGATTATGGTATTCATATACCCATTGGTTCCAAAGCATAATTATAGATCCAGCTGAAAGATAAAAGAGGACATTTCACAACAGCAGAAGAGATGGTTTTATTCTTAATTGGCGTTAATGCAGGTTATTTTGACACTGGATACTTTGCAATAACTAGGACATAACTTTATCTCCTCAAATTGTTACTCATTCAAAAATAATGTATTTAGGTAACAGTTCTCATACTCCAAATTTTATCTAATAAGAAAAAAGGAAGAAAATAAAATATGTTTTATTTAATATATACATATTTAAAATATATATTATACAATCCGGTAAGGCTTTAATGGTGTCATGTATTTTTCCAGTGAATAATTAATTTAACCAACAAAAATGACCCATTCTAACATTCAAATTTCTGTATGATAGAGTGGTGTCTATTTAAAAAGCCAAAGGAAATCTTTATATACTTTTAATATTTCATTTTAATGAGTGTGAGACAGAGAGAAGGAGAGACCAGAACACTATTCAGCTCTGGTTTATAGTGGTGCCTGGGTTTAGCCATAGGACCTCAGAGCCTGAGGCAGGAAAAGTTTTTGGATAACCATTGTGCTGTATCTCTGACCCTTCTAGAGGTATCTTTATAGTTCACAGTAAATAGAATGTTCTTGTACTTTCATTCACTTCTCTGTTGCCAGATTTCCAAATATCTTTATGGTGGAGTTAGTATCTCAGAAAGTTCCAGCAACGTGGGACTTTTTCTGCATTTCCCCACTTCTTTGCTTCTCTTACCCTATTGACAATTTATAACCCCTGCACCATCTGGGGAACAGACTGTTGGCTGCCAAGTAGACTCATTAACATTCCCCTCCAGGAACTCTTGCTGTTTAATTAGGCTGTCTGCTGGATTCAGGCGGTGAGAGCCTTAGGTGGTTGTGTAACAAATCCATGACTCCATGAATTCAGATGTCAAGGTCACTAAAATTCCTGCCTATCCTCAGTGTAAGAAAGGGAATCCAGATTATTGACTGCTCAATCCAAATCATCAATGAGTTCACCTTAAAGGGGACTTTCCTATACTTAATTGAGACACGAAGTTATCCTCCACTGAATCCACAGCTGTCACTACTGTGTAGTTTGACAATGTTCTGATCCTTAGGCCATGAGGTCTAACATTTAGGCCAAACTTCTTGACAAAAATGGTCAATAGTATTTGTATAGCAGTATCTAAACTCAATACTGAGATTATTGTATGTGCTATAATTAAATGCTGTGGAGCTAGATTATTTAAGGTAATGACATTCCAGACATATTTGATTTAAGTAGAGCAAATGGTATGTTTGTAAAAATCCAAAATGGTAAAATCCTATTTTAAGAAAACACTCAACCCAATGATTTGGCTAATGTTAAGTAAACAATTTCTAGCCATCATTGGTTTGGGGGGAAAAGAAGTTAAAATAGTCATTATGAACACACACACACAAAGTTAAAATAGTCATTATGCACAATGTGTCAACAACTCAGGGGTTTTCCAGATTTAGAAATAAAACCATCATAAGTATCTCCAAACCAGTGTTAGTGTTTTTTAGCTAAGTATTCATTCATCTACTAGTTCATTTAGTCATCAGGCATTTATATTGATTATTTAGTTTCAGCTCAGCATGAATATCAAGGTGACTCAAAGTAAAAACTATTTGTCACTTTAATAGGGAGGTTCCTCTTCATCAGATATAGGAAAGCAAAACACAATACCAACACCACACCTACTTCCATGACATTTCCTAATCTAGTGTGTTGACCTAATCTATGTAACAGTGTTCCCTGAGAAAGTTATTTGAAGAATGAGATAGGAATGCCGGGTTATTGCTATCCAGGCAACACTTTGAAAAAAGCCACTGGACCTTCTGGAAAAAGAAATAGCGTCTCCATGTGCTCTGTGTCTGGTAGCGAGGAACACTTGAAAGAGTGCTGGTAAAACTAATTTTCCGAGAGGAGAGGAGACTCCAGTGTGAGAGGTTTAAGGCATCCTGAGTTTACCTAGATGGTTAAATTGCCCATTGCCATTAGAGGCTCACCTTCCAGAACTGTTCTTAACATTAAGACCTGTGCTATTTTTTTTCTTGGGCTATGTAAAACTACACCTACCTCTTGCTCAAAGAAAAAGTATTGGAAACATTGCTGTACTTCATTTTGCTTTGCTTATTCCTCACACCTAGTGATCATGGTGATAAAATTATGTGATTCTTCATAGAAAACTGAAAAGGATTTGTCAGTAGCATGACTGTAACATGTCTTTTTTGTTTAATGCATCAGAAATTTTGTATCAAGAATAACTATTGGTATTAAACTTCATTTTTTAAAAATGAAGTAGTCTAATGCTGGCTTGCACACTAAAGTACTAGAGATACAGTTTCACACTGCATTCACCACCAACAAACAGCTTTCGGTGTCTCCGTAGCCCCATAAAGCCTTCATAGTTCTCTCAAAGTCTGAGACAGTTTGATTATTTATTTATTTATTTATTTATTTATTTATTTATATGAGCTTGCATGATTTGGTCATCTATATTCCACATGTGAGTGAATCTGTCCAATAGAAGTTTTCACTGCTTATTTCACTAAACATAACACTTCTGTTTTCAACTATTTTGTCCCAAAAGATAAAATGTCATGTTTTTTTTAAATTGCAGAATAGTACTCCATTGAGTATATATTTTATAACTTCTATATCCAGCTGCCAGTTAATGGATATGTGCATTACTTCCATACCTTGGCTATTTTGAATAATGCATTTATGAAATCAGCTTTGAACTTTAAATAAGATAAGTCTCTTGGCAAAAAGAAACTTTTCAATTTTTTTTTTATCAATTTCTGCATTTATTTCCTTTCATTGTTCAAGCATCTTTCCTAAGTCTCTGTTTTCTTTTTCAGAAGACAAAATGAAAGACCTTTTTGCTACATAATTGTATTTTCTTGTAATTACAGATATCAGTGGTGAACTTTGAGATTTGTTTAATTAACTCTAGTTCATTTTAAAAGAGAGAGAGAAATACCAGTTGCATCAATCAAACACTGATAATCTTTCCTTTGGGGGTTGGGGAGCTATTGACTGAAAGGGAAGTCATCATTTTTTTACTATATTAAACTCCCCTTTCCTCCAATTATTTCATTTTTAAAGATCTGTGGAAATAAATGAAGAGGACTTTTTAAGTACACATAGCATTTTACCTCCTTGTTCTTAAAACTTTCTGTGTATGATAACTGTTTTGGAGATGTCACTTATCTGTAAAAGTTACAAAGAGTATGACTAACCACATGCCTTATGTCTGAAAATTCTATATTTGAAAGAGGGCAATTATGCTGATGATTTTTTGTTAATGGTTTTGGTCTAGGTAATTTTAATACTAGTCTTTATTGTATTTTGTTTGATAATAATCATCTATAAGATAACTGAGCAATGATGTAGTATAACTCAAAGTGATTTTCAACATCTCAGGATTATAATTGATGTATTACACTAGCTGTAGGACAAGTTAGAACAAGTTCTGGGAGCCGTGGTAGAACACAAGCTGTCTGAGATTGTAAAGAAATTCTTGAAAAAGACATTACATAGTTGAAGCTTTTTACATAGTTGTGCAGTCCTCACCCAGTTTTCTTTTTAATTTGGGAATATGCAGTATTTAAGAAAAGAGCAGAGCAGGGCACTAGCACTCATTAAAGTGCCAGAAAATATTACTGGGGGGGAAGCCTAAATGAATTGGAATTAGTTCATGGGCAGATGAAAAAGCTAATGGTCTTTTCATAAGTCAATAATAATGTTAAGCAGCAGGAAGGTGTTTTATGAGCAGGACTGCCATCAGCTGGTTTTATTATTCAGTGAAAATAAAGCATGAGAAAATAAATTTCAACTGGAACTGTAAGCAAGAAAATATCTTCCCATTGCAAATGTCCATTGCTGTTTTATATGCTTTCCTGCTTATAGTCCTCATTCACAAACACTTCAAATGTACAACCTTTTGTTCTTTTCACTAGGACTGTCTATAGTGGCAGCAAAAATAATTAGTACTTGGGATGTCTCTTTACATGGAGAAAGAGAATGTCAGAGAAAGGAAGGACATTTGCAGTGCTCACATTTGAATCAAGAGAAAACTAAACTTTAGACTTGATTTCAGCCTTAATAATAAATTGAGGTAATTTCCTTGTCTTTCATTCATTTCCCACAAGTATGACATAGGGTCAGCAAGTCAATTTGCTTTGCCCAAGTATGCAACATCTATTTAAAAATAATCTACAAAATTACATATTATAATAAAGCCATGAGCTAATGCTCATGTAATTTTGCCTGCTTTGGCATTTCTTCCGTGGTGCTAGTGAAAGCCTAGTGTTAAAGGAGCTATGTAGACGCACATGGGTAAATATAGAAGGCTCCCACTGAATTCAGACAGATGGGGTTTAATCACAGCTTGCTCTCATACATATGATAACATAAGAACTGGAACACAGGTGTGAGGGAAGCACAGAAGTTCCTTGGTAAGTTTGTGGAAATAGAATCTTTGTTTACTTTTTATTTAGCATTAAAAATTAATTATCGTTACCACAATAGGGTAATATAGAGATCATATTGCACTAGCTTTCAATGAAGGCAGGATTGGTTTGTAGTGCTTGCATTTTTTTTTTTTTTAACATGGTAACAGAGCAACTTCATCTTGAAAGAAAACAGCAGGACCTTGTTTTGGTTACAAAATGTACTTTTCCAATCCTGTCAGGATTATTGATAGAGAAAGAAACGCAAGGTCATAGGCCTTGGTGTTTTGCTCATTCTATGGTAATCTTATTTCTGGAGATTGTTGGCTCAGCTAGTTCTTTAGCTAGATGCTGTGAAGATAAATTTGAACTTGAGCTTGTGACACCACTTAACTTGTAATAATGATTGTTATCAGTGTCTCTGTTTGGAGGGCAGGAAGTTTGTTGTTCTGTATCTTTTCCACCCCCCTACTGTGAATGACATTTGAAATGCCTGGCTATTTCCCCCAAAGTAATGCCTAGGAATTACTGCTATCATAAAAAAATTATAAACTCATTTGTATTATTTAGGACAAGAAAATGCTACTAAGCCATTTCTATCTAGTTATGATGGGGCTAGTTGTTGTTGTTGTTTTTCCTTTTTACAGAATTTTACAGGGCTAATCTTAACCAATCATTCACATGTTATTTACAGATAACTTTTGATTTTGTGCTTTAAAATACATTACTCATTTGATAATGTTTTTATTCTGCCTATACCTTCATGAAATGAAGCATATTTGCTGTTGTGTTAAAGCAGTCTGTAATATGAGAAAGTAAGCTGATAGGTAAGTGGTCAGGAGGAGTCAAAGAATGGACTATAAAACAAAGGTAGACAGCTTGCTTTTGAAGAGTATGTTCCTCAAGCTTTCAATAATTTATAACAAACAACTCTAAAACAAGATCATATATGCTAAGTAAATACATATAAATTTATTCAAATTAATACATAATAATGGAGCTATTTTATTTAATATGTGACCCACATGTTTTCATAATCCTCAGTCCTGCTAAATTATTCTGCTGAATTTTAGTAACTCAGCTGTCACATAATAGTCAAAGTTTTTTTTTTCTTTCTGTAAACATGTCCTTGTGGTCAGAAACCCCTTATACCCAGGGGCCAGGATCACCCCAGGAACCAGCTCCAGGATTATTTGTCCTGAAGTCCTCTGAATCTTACATAGACTTTCTAGACAGGAATCAACAACAAAAGAAGAAATTATGTTAAGAAGATGGCAATTATGACCAGAGTTAGGATATTTTCCCTGTGAGGAAATAGGTAAGAAACAGCCCAAGAGTAGTCATAAACACTGTGGTTTCTGGACAAAAAACACTAGGAAGCCATGTGGTAATTCTCGTCACATTCATTTCTCTAAGACCTGAGATCAGAATGTATTATTTTCAACAGTTATAAGAAATATGTGGCACATTCAAAGAGTAAAGATGTAGACAAATTTTAATAAAATAATCCCAGACCCAATTTACAGGAAAGCCTTTTCCTGCCATTTGCCCTGAGGGTAAAGATACAATGGAATAGTTGATGGAAAGGAGAGAGCTGGATAGAAGGTAGGTAGTACTGGAGGGAATTATGACCTTCAGTTCAGGGGTAAGTCAACCTGATAAGACCTTACAGGGAAGAAGTCAAGTAGTAAACTTTTTGATTATACTCTCTTCTTCCCAGTGAGCTTCCAATATTTCCTTCCATTGGCCAAATCCAAATAAAAGTCAATGTCAAAGACACTTCTTATTTTAGACTACTACACAAGTCAGCTTCTCTTCTGTGGGCACAGAGTGGCATGGGGAAAGTGAAGTTTTAATCTAGAGGTCCAATGAAAAACCTACAACATAAAATCTTTTTGTTGTAGCTCAAGTTAAATGAGCTCAGTTTTAAAGGCAAGGAAGCCTTTTGTTACATTAAAAATATGATTTAATAATATATAGTGAGAGAAAGTACATCAGCTAACTTATTGATTTAAAAATTCCTTTTCAACAATTCTAATATATGTTAATAATGCATGTTGAAATAAAAGTGAGACTAAGGCTATACATCATGTAATAACCACAATTTAACTAGATGAGAAGGCCATTATGAAGGTATCCAGGAGACTTGGGAATTCAGATGATTTTGATGTCAGGATTAAGCTTGAATCCCAATTGGTTCATTACTACTGATACCTTAAATACTTGTTTAAACATTGGGCACAGTGCTGTTCAGAGACTCGCAAGCAGTAGGTGCTAAATGACCTCATGCTATTATTGTTATCACAATTCCCTTGCAGAGTTCTAATTATAAATTGCTGAGAATGCAAGTAGTATCCATTTCTGTATACCACTGTGTCTTATAATTTTGCTCTCACAATGTTAATGCCTATTATTAGAATCCTTTCAGGTTAAAAAAAATAGGTGAAGAATCCTACATAGAATTTATGAGGGGGATATTTCTTAGATATTTATGATCAGATTCACTGATATTGATTAAAATAGCCCAAATGGGCACATGAGATATATAATCCGATTTAAAATGAATTATTTCCAAACCAGATCCATTTCCATCCCCACCACGAGTACTGAGAATCAAGGCTGTGTAATCATTTTAGACATATGCTCATGACTGAAACAAAGAATGTAAGAACAGGTGTTGGGATTCAATTTTCAACATATGGTAAGTTCTTCCCATGCAGCTAGCTGTGATCTTTGTCAAAGGTCTAGAGACAAAAAGACAGAGTCAGAAGTGGCTCTGTGTTTCAAAAGCACACTTGGAACAGCACCATTATAAATTCACTTTCCTTAAGCCAGAGAAAAACTCTCCTTTATATCAGTAATGTAGAATGAATTGAAAGCAGAATCTGAATTGAGTTATATAACTTCCCATGTCTTAGAGAGCAACAGAGCAATAGAGTGATGAATCAAGGTCAGAAACCCTTTTCATAGCAGCGTATGGTCTTAATATGCTATCTAGCTCCAGACCTAAGTGTAGACATATACAACAGGGAACAGAGTAACAGAATATACCCTGAGATTTAACCAAGGTCAGCCCTGTCAGTTTCTGTATTCACCTTGCCACAGAGAAATGAATAGAAATTCTGAAATGTTGCCATCCTGTAATGGCTAAAACAGAACGGCCATTGTACCAAATTTCTGGGGCTATGGAAAAAGAGATTAACTAGAGGATACCCCTATGACAGGAAAAAAACAAGGACACAATGTCCAGAGAGTTGCCATTCAGTCATTCTCTGAGAAAAGAAGCTGTTATAACACTTAGCTTATTTGAGGTGTCTTTCCAGACCCTTTAAATCAGCTAAACCCAGGTTAGGTTGTTACGTTGAGTACCCCCACACCACCCTGTACCTTTCTTTTTTTTTTAATTTTTTATTTAAGAAAGGATTAATGAACAAAAACATAAGGTAGGAGGGGTACAACTCCACACAGTTCCCACCACCCAATCTCCATAACCCACCCCCTCGCATGATAGCTTTCCCATTCTCTAGCCCTCTGGGAGCATGGACCCAGGGTCGTTGAGGGTTGCAGAAGGTAGAAGGTCTGGCTTCTGTAATTGCTTCCCCGCTGAACATGTCTGAACATGAACAGTCTGCCTCTCTCTTTCCCTAGTAAGGTGTGTCACTGGGGAAGCTGAGCTCCAGGACACATTGGTGGGGTCTTCAATCCAGGGAAGCCTGGCCAGCATCCAGGTGGCATCTGGAACCTGGTGATTGAAAAGAGAGTTAACATACGAAGCCAAACAATTTGTTGAGCAATCATGCATCCCAAGCTTGGAATAGTGGAGAGGAAGTGTTAGGGAGGTACTCATTGCAAACTCTAGTGTACTTCTGCTTTCAGGTATATATTTTGCAGTAGTTTATGGATACGTGTGCACATAAGCTCTCTCTCACAGAAACTGGTGTATATCTAGGTTATGGGACTTTGTTAGAAAGTGAACTACCTGAGATGAAATTAGAGTGTACTATAAAAGGAAAGGTCTCACCCGAGTAATGAAGCTGAAGGGTTGTCATTCCACACATGAAGTCTCTGGACACAGTCTGAGGTGAAGCATGTTGAGGTGGCAATCGTTGCGTTGGTTAGGTTGTGATCAGCGGATGCAATATTACTTGGTTTGGATTGGGAGATGCATACGGGAAAGTGGGCCCTATCCAAGGGTTCCAGGACTCGGGGAAGTAGGGGCTCTATAGTGGAGATGTGAGGTTCCTGCTGTCTTAGGGTTCAAAAAGACAATCGATAGTTAATGTTATCATCACATTATTTGTTAATTGGGTTAACTTTGAAAAGTCCCTTTGTTATGGTTTGCTGTACAGTATCCAGTATCTTGTATATAGCTGTGCTATTGGATGCTTCTAATCTACTTGGTCTAGGTTTTTGAGAGAGTCCGCATATCAAATACACAGCCTATATATTAAAAAGATTCAGTTTGTGTTTTGAGAAACTTTGAGACATACAATTGATTTCCCCCCTCTCATATTAATTAACTACTGATTTATATGTCTACATTTTGCTAGGAGTGTACATAAACACCATTCCCACCACCAAAGGACTGTGACCCATCCCTCCTGCCCACTCCCACCCCCCACTGGCCCAGGAAGCTGCATGTCTACCCCTCACCACTGGGTTTTTACTTTGGTGCCCTACTTACAATTTGATCAGGTCCTGCTTTTAGTTTCCCTTTCAGATCTTCTAAGTCAGCTTCTGTTGATGAGTGGGATCATCCCATACTCATCTTTATCTTTCTGACTTAGTTCACTTAACATAATTCCTTCTAGCTCTGTCCAAGATGGGTCAGAGAAGGTGGGTTCATTGTTTTTGATAGCTGCATAGTATTCCATTGTGTATATATACCACAGCTTTTTCAGCCACTTATCTGTTGTTGGGCACCTGGGTTGCTTCCAGGTTTTAGCTATTATGAATTGTGCTGCTATGAACATAGGAGTACACACCTCTTTTTGGTTGGGTGTTATGGAGTCCTTGGGGTATAAGCCCAGGAGAGGAATTACTGGATCCTATGGAAGGTCCATGTCTAGCCTCCTGAGAGTTTTCCAGACTACTCTCCACAGAGGCTGTACAATTTACATTCCCACCAGCAATGTAAAAGGGTTCCTCTGTCCCCATATCCTCTCCAGCATTTGTTGCTGCTGTCCTTTTTGATGTATGCCATTCTTACACTACAATCATTTATCTGGAACATGAAAACACCTAGAATTGCCAAAACCATCTTAAGGAAAAGAAACAGAAATGGAGGCATCACACTCCCAGACCTTAAACTATATTATAAAGCCATCATCATCAAAACAGCATGGTACTGGAACAAAAATAAGCACACAGACCAGTGGAACAGAATTGAAAGCCCAGAAGTAAATCCCAACACCTATGGCATCTAATCTTTGATAAGGGGGCCCAAAGGATTAAGTGGAAAAAGGAGGCTCTCTTCAATAAATGGTGCTGGGAAAACTGGGTTGAAACATGCAGAAGAATGAAATTGAACCACTTTATCTCACCAGAAACAAAAATCAACTCCAAATGGATCAAAGACCTAGATGTCAGACCAGAAACAATCAAATACTTAGAGGAAAACGTTGGTAAAACACTTTCCCACATACGCCTCAAGGACATCTTTGATGAATCAAACCCAATTGCAAGGAAGACTAAAGCAGAAACAAACCAATGGGACTACATCAAATTGAAAAGCTTCTGCACATCCAAAGAAACTATCACACAAACAAAGAGACCCCTCATAGAATGGGAGAAGATCTTCACATGCCATACATCAGACAAGAAACTAATCACCAAAATATATAAAGAGCTCAGCAAACTTAGCACCAAAAAAGCAAATGACCCCATCCAAAAATGGGCAGAGGATATGAACAAAACATTCACCTCAGAGGAGATCCGAAAGGCTAACAAACATATGAAAAACTGCTCTAGGTCACTGATTGTCAGAGAAATGCAAATTAAGACAACACTAAGATACCACCTCACTCCTATAAGAATGGCATACATCCCTGTACCTTTCATTATTGTGCTGTGCTGTGTGTCCTCACTTACCTAAAATTTGTTGTAGAGTTTGAGGAGAGAGCTCAATGGCTAACTACAAGATTTACAGGCCTGAGGCCCAGATCATATACTCCAGGCACCACCATAAGTTGGAGCTGAATAGTTTCTGTTCTCTGATTCTTTTTCTCTCCCCTTCTTTATCATTTGTTGCCTGTTTTCTCTCTCCCCTCTCTCCTAACCCTTCTCCTTTTTTTCTGACCTCCATCCCTCCTCTTCTTCCTCTGTCTCTCATAATATTAATGGGTAATATTAAAAATCAAGAAGTAATATATACCATATTGGGCAATTTTATGAGCATAGGCATTGATTCTTCTGCATTATAATCCAGTGCCTTGCACCAAGCAAAATAGATGGTCAATATGATTGCTGATTAGTTGTATAACCAAATGTGTTTGTAGCAGAAAACACAGAGAACCAACTAGAAATTGTGTGAGAATGCTCATTTTATCTTAATTATATATATATATATATATATGGTTATATATATATTATAATATATATTATATATAATATATATAATATAATATATATAATATATTATATTATATAATATATTATATTATATATTATATATAATATAATATTATATATATTATTATTACTTTATTACTATATATATATATATATATATACATATATATAGTAATAAAGCAGAATTATCCCTAGGATAATTCTGGAAGATAGTGGTAGTAAATATTTGTTTGAAGAGTTCCCTTGAAATTAGAGTTTATCCTGACAGGAAAAAATTGTATTCACTCCAGTATATTCTTAACCTATGGTCCTGTAAAGGCCTCATCAGACTTTCTATCTATGAGTCCCATCTTCTAGGAATAATGAAGGGTTCCATAGGATCCCAGCTGTAGGACACCTAGTTCTGACCCACAACTGAGCTAAAATGTCTCTTGAGAACTGTGGTACCATTTAACAAAGAATCTCAAAGGAACTCTGCAAGTGTCCTAAAAGTCTTTGTGACTATGCCTTTCCTTTTGATTTTTAAAACTCAGATAGCCTAGGCAAAAATCATCATTAAATCTTGTTTGCTAAAAAGCTGAAAGATAGCTCAGTTGGGTGCACAGCTAGACCTCACAGCATCAGGGGAAGCATCCATGCTGTGGTGTCTCCCCCTATCTCTATGTCTTTTTCTAGCTGGAAATGTCAACTTGGACTGATAAAATTTCTTCAATAACCCCACTCACCAAATAAACTCACCTTTCCTCCTAAAAAAAAAAAAAAGAGGGAAGAAAACATAGAAGATTGTTGATTCTCATTTTGGGTGGGGAAAGTAAGAAGATCCTAGTGGAAATGTGCTGACAGATTTTGACATTTGCCTCAGTTTGTAACATGCATCCTTGCATTTCTAACTCCCAAAGCATTCCACTAGAATGCTATAGATGCAATTTAAATAATGTATGAAGCTATAGATACAAAAGAGTAATGCTATGAAAAATATTTACACACGCTTCCACCAACATTTTGGTTTGTGGAGTTAAGGTCAGATCAACCCTTTGGTTCTGAAGAAAATTATCACTTTCTTAAAACAAAAAAAAGAAAAGAAAAGGATTACTCAAGTTTGGGGCCATCTCTGAGAGATAAAACCTTTTTGTCAGAACAACTTAGCCTGAATCAGGGCACATAGCTCATGGTAGAACTTTGTCCTGTGAAGTCATCTCTTCCTTATGCTGTGAGTTCACCTTCCTCTAACCTTGACTCCACAATTCGCTATCCCACCATCCCATTCTTAACTCTAACATCAGTTTGTCTCATTTATTCTACATTTTATTTTTATTTTTTAACCAGAGCACTGCTCAGGTCTGGTTTACTGTGGCTCAGTGGATTGAAATTGGGACTTTGAAGCATCAGGCAAGTATCTTTGCATAACCCTTATGTTATCTCCCCCACCCTGCCCCATTTATTCTAGAATGTAGAACAATTAAAAAATTTCATACTTAAGCTACTAACTTTAATATTTTCCTTCTAATTTAACTAATGTTATTTGTTTTTATATAATAGTAAGAAGGACCTAGAATGGTGGGAGGATCTCCCCCTGAATATTACAATATCTTTTAAAAACATTTTATTTATATACTGAATAGAGACAGAAACTAAGATGGAAGAGGGAGAGAGATAGGGAAAGAGAGAGGCACCTGCAGCTTTGCTTCACCTCATTGAAGTTTCTACCTGCGGGTGGGGCTCGGGGGTTTGAAACTTGGTTCTTGTATAATAATGAGTGCTGAACTGAGTGCACCATCACCTGACCACTGAATATTACAGTAGATTACAATCTATATTCCACAGGAAGCATGAGCTCTTCTAAAATAGACCATTTCAATATTGCCAACAACATTTTCTGAGCTAAATCAATCTTATGTCATATGTGCTTTTATTAGTTGAAGGAAAGAAAAGTCATCCCAAAGGTTTATTTAAAATAGAACTTAACTCTGTAAGTTTCTAAACTATTGTCTTAAACATTTTCAATAATTCTATCAAAATGCTTACAGTTTCACTAGGGCTTGATCATAGAAATGTTAGAACTCTATGATGAGGAGGTAAAATGTGGAATTTCAAAGCACTATTAGGTTGACTTTTATTGCACATAATGAGCATCTCCCAGATGGTGTAGAAATCATTAAAAATTAATTTTATAACCACTGGACTTGTCCTAAAGTGTCCTGAACTGATAAGCTTCCTTAATCTTCTAGTGTTGCTCCAGTTCATTGATGAAGTAAATGGCTGGCTTTTTAAAATTTATAATCCTATTATGATTATTAAAGTGCGACACATTCATTTTGCCTAAGGCATTTAAATTGAGTCCCCACCCCCCCAAAGAAAATTATATTATAGTACAGTAAATCTCAAACATCTTAAGTATGAAAGCATCTTTTAATAAAAATCATATTGTGTTCTGGATGTATATTATTTTAGATGCCCTTATAACATTTAAAAAGATAGGTCACAATTAAAAGCTTTTATGACTATACATATATGACTATAATTACATACCTTATATAGCATTTACACTAATTTGAAAATGACAATATGTGGTCCGGGAGGTGGCTCAGTGATAAAGCTTTGGACTCTTTTTTTTTAATTTATTTTTTATTTAAGAAAGGATAAATTAACAAAACCATAGGGTAGGAGGAGTACAACTCCACACAATTCCCACCACCCAATCTCCATATCCCATCCCCTCCCCTGATAGCTTTCCCATTCTCTGTCCCTCTGGGAGCATGGACCCAGGGTTGTTATGGATTGCAGAAGGTGGAAGGTCTGGCTTCTGTAATTGCTTCCCAGCTGAACATGGGCATTGACTGGTCGGTCCATACTCCCAGTCTGCCTCTCTCTTTCCCTAGTAGGGTGGGTCTCTGGGGAAGTGGAACTCCAGGACACATTGGTGGGGTCTTCAGTCCAGGGAAGCCTGGCCGGCATCCTGATGGCATCTGGAACCTGGTGGCTGAAAAGAGAGTTAACATACGAAGACAAACAAATTGTTGAGCAATCATGGAACCAAAGCTTGGAATAGTGGAGAGGAGGTGTTGGGGGGGTACTCACTGCAAACTCTAGTGTACTTCTGCTTTCAGGTATATATTTTGCACTAGTTTATGGATACGTGTGAACATATGCTCTCTCTCACAGAACCTGGTCTATATCTAGGTTTTGGGACTTTGTTAGAAAGTGATCCACCTGGGATGGAATTAGAGAATAATATGAAAGGAAAGGTCACACCTGAGTAATGAAGCTGAAGGGTTGTCATTCCACACGTGAAGTCTCTGGACACAGTCTGAGGTGAAGCATGTTGAGGTGGCAATCATTGCATTGATTAGGTTGCGATTGGCAGATGCAATATTATTTGATATGGATTGGGAGAGGCATGCGGGAAAGTGGGCCCTATCCTAAGGTTCCAGGACTGGGGGAAATATAGGATCTATAGTGGAGATGTGAGGTTCCTGCTGTCTTAGGATTCAAAAAGATAACGAATAGTTAATGTTATCATCACATTATTTGGTAATTGGGTTAACTTTGAAAAGTCCTTTTGTTAGAGTTTGCTGTATAGTACCTAGTATCTTATATAGCTGTATCACTGGTTGCTTCTGATCTACTTGGTCTAGGCTTTTGAGAGAGTCCGCATATCAAATACTCAGCCTATATATTAAAAAGACTCAGTCTGTGTTTTAAAAACTTCAAGACATACAGTTAATTTTCCCCCTAGTTTTGGACTCTTAAGCATGAGGTCCTGAGTTCAATCCCCGGCAGCACATGTACCAGAGTGATGTCTGGTTCTTTCTCTCTCCTCCTATCTTTCTCATAAATAAATAATAAAAAAAATAAAAAATGACACTATAAGGTATGTAATTATAGCCATATGTTACATTACAATATAATATAATATTAATTTTGTGCTTGAAGAATTCTTACATTAACACTACTGGCTTGCTAGGAGTTTTTATGGAACTAATACTCTACACCTTCTTTGGCAAGATGTACAATCTCTTTGTCATGATACAAATGACACCAAAGCAGATACTGTATCAGTAAGTTAAAAATGTGTCTAAAATCTGAGACATACTGAGGATTCAGATGGCTACTTTTGATGTCATAGTAGTGTTCAAAAATATTTCTCTTGGTTCACTGGGGTGGCATTGAGAACATTGCTGAATGGATTCACAAATAAGCAGTTGCTCATTCTAAACAGGTTCAAGTACTTTCTAAAGTTTTCAGTCCACACCACACAGCAAGTTGACCAATTATTACTGACAGATTTAGGTTTAAAATAAAAGACTTTTTATATCCTAGGACATATACCCCAGAAAAACAAAACAAAACAAAACTGCAGTCATGTTAGAAAATAAACATTAAAAAGGACAGTAGTCTGTTTATCCAGCACAGATACCAGTAACAGAATGCTCATTCACTCACATTGTCATATGTGTTTTTATCTTACAAATGCTTATAAAGGCAATTGACACAATATTCCCAATTGCCTTTTTGTTGTTGATTGTGGTTTAGATTAACTGAAACATTTAAAAAACATTAGTTTCATTCATTGTCATTTGTGTGTGTGTGTTTGTATTTTTGTCTCCCCCCCCCTTTTTTTTCCAACTCCCTCAGGCTGGACTATAAAAATTAGATTATGCATATAAAAAATTTCAAGACAACTTGTTCATTTTCTTTCTTTCTTTCTTTATATTCTCCTCCTCCTCCTCCTCCTCCTCCTCCTCCTCCTCCTCCTCCTCCTCCTCCTCCTCCTCCTCCTCCTCCTCCTCCTCCTTCTTCTTCTTCTTCTTCTTCTTCTTCTTCTTCTTTGCCTCCAGGGTTACTGCTGGGGCTACAAATCCACTGCTCATGGTGGCCTTTTTTTTTTTTTCTCATTTTATTGGATAAGGCAGATAGAAACTAGAGGAAGGAAACATAAATAGGGGAGGAGATACCTGCAGACAGGCTTCACCCTCGCTGTAGGTGGGATGCCAAGGACTTGAACTGGGATCTTTGTGTGGGTCCTTGTGCTTCATACTGTGTGCGCTTAACCTGATGTGCCACTGCCAGGCCTCCTCATTTTCTTATTAAAACTTTTTGACATCAAACTTGTAAACTGAATAGAAAAATAGCCTATAGCCTTCAGTTAATTATAAGAAACTGGTCAGAGTTTGTTGTTTTCATACAGTTATTTCGATTTCTTTGTTTTATATTTAAAAGGTTAAACAGAATCAAAGACTTTAACATGACTTACTTGGTTGTAGCAAAGATATGGTTGTAAGAGTGGTGATCTTATGGCTTTGAGAGTGGTTATAGGAATACAAAGCAGCTCTATTTTCTCTTCTAAGTCATCTTCCAAAATTATTTTTAAGGTAGATATACAGTCAGTGTAATTCAATAGCTCTAAAATGAGGTTCCCACAGTTACCTGGAATCAGGGCCTGGAGGCTTCTTCCTAGGCTCATTGTTGTAATATAATTAATTACATGAGGAATTGAAGTATAAATACTTGAGTCTTTTTTTAAAATTATACTTGAATTATACTTGTATGTTTTTTGATGCATGTTGTAAAAGACGTATTGATTTTTAAAAATAGATCAACAGTTTTATTTCAGAGGAATCCTAGCTGGCTTGCGTGACCTACAGAGAATCTCACTGTTTCTGTTCACTGCCACTCAGGAGGAGAATTAAATGGAAGCTAGTGGTATTGAGCCATGGATTCTTTAGTGGAAGTCCTTCATTCTTTCCTTCCTCCCTTCCTTCCTACTTTCCTTCCTCCCTCCCTTCCTTCCTCCCTCCCTTCCTTCCACCTCCAGGGTTATTACTGGGGCTCAGTGCCTGCACTATGAACCCACTGCTCCTTGGAGGCAATTTCTCCATTTTTTTGTGTTTCCCTTGTTATTGTTTCCATTGCTGTTGTTGAATAGGACAGAAAGAAATCAAGAGAGGAAGGGAAGGCAGAAAGGTGGAGAGAAAGATAGACACTTGCATATCTGCTTCACTGCTTGTGAAGTGACCCCCTGCAGGTAGGAAGCAGGGTCCTTGAACCTGAATCCTTAGGCGGGTCCTTGCGCTTAACTCACTGTGCAATGTGCGCTTAACTCAGTGCGCTACCACTCGCCCCAGAAGTCCTCTTTTTTTAAAAAAAATTTATATTTATTTATTTTCCCTTTTTGTTGCCCTTGTTGTTATTTTTTGTTGTTGTTGAAGTTATTATTATTGTTGTTGTTATTGATGTCGTTTTTACATAGGACAGAGAGAAATGGAGAGAGGAGGGGATGACAGAGAGGGGGAGAGAAAGACACCTACAGACCTGCTTCACCACCTGTGAAGCGACTCCCCTGTATGTGGGGAACTGGGGGCTCAAACCAAGATCTTTATGCTGGTACTTGCACTTTGCACCACGTGTGCTTAAACCCCTGAACTACCGCCAGTCTCCCCAGAAGCCCTTTTTTCTTATGTAACTCAATAGTTGAATGGAATGGTCACTAGAAGATGAAAGCTCACTTAATATTTTTGTGACCATCTGTTTAAACCAGTGTAAATCTATCATTTACACTTAGACTTTCTGTAACTACATAGGATTTCCCCTACCTGCCCAATACGTTCCACTTATAAGTATACTTTTAAATTTGTGTTGTTTCTCATACTAGAAGTAAATGGTAAAAAAAAAAAAAAGTCCATTAAAACATGTGTAGTGGCTGGGTGATGGAACACCTGGTTGAATGCACACACTACCATGCACAAGGACCTGGGTTTAAGCCCCTAGTTCCCACTCGCTGAGGGGTGGTTTCATGAGCATTGGAGCAAGGCTGTTGGCCTCTCTCTCTCTTTCATTCTCTCTCCTTCTCTATCTCCTCTTCCCCTCTGAATTTCTTTCTGTCCTATAAAATAAAATTAATTGAAAGTAATAATTATTAAAAACACAAGTGTATAGGACTGGCAAAGTAGCTCACTTGGATAGTGCATCAGCTGCACCATGCACATGGCCAAGGCTTGAAATCATCACTTTCTGCATCGGAGGAAGCTGCACACTTTGATACTATGGTGTCTTTCTTTCTATCCCTCTAATTTAAAAAAAATATTTATTTATTCCTTTTTGTTTTTTTATTGTTGTAGTTGTTGTTATTGATGTCATCATTGCTGGATAGGACAGAGAGAAATGGGGAGAGGAGGGGAAGACAGAGAGGGGGAGAGAAAGATAGACACCTGCATACCTGCTTCACCCTCTGTGAAGCGACTTCCCTGCAGTGGGGAGCCGGGGGCTCGAGCCGGGATCCTTACACAGGTCCTTGGGCTTTGTGCCACTTGTGCTAAACCACTGAGCTCCCGCCGGGCTCCCATATCCCTCTACTTTTGTCTTTCTCTCTAAGATTGTTAGCCTGGAGTGGTGAAGCTTCAGTCTGGTGCTATGTTAATTACTTTAGACAACATACTTTTTTATTTTAACAAAACAATCACAAATTTGAATTTTCAGTACCTCTTAAAAACCATCCATTGCCATTTATTAAAGTTAGAGAAATCTAACATTCTTGGTAGTACTGTTGTCTGTTTTCTCTATGACTCAGAAATTTCAGTCTTTGATATTGATAGTGCTTAGGTCATTAAATACATTGACTTTCCTGCCTTTACAACTGGAATGCAAATAGAAATTATTCTAAACTGCTTACTATTTGGAAACTATTCATACATACATACATATATATATATATATATAGGGATATTAAGGAATTAATATCATTATACTAGATGGAGATTGATTTTATAGGCATGTTAAAATAGTGCTTAAAATCACACAATAAAATGATTATCTGTAAGCTATGCCTGATATTTTTGTTTTTTAAAAAATAATATGGGTTTAAATGGAATGGAATGGGAAAAGGATACATTTGATGGTCTGTGGAGCTTGGTAATGATTTTTATCAGGGGTTAATGGTTGACGTGTTATTCAATCTACTTCTATGTATGGTAAATATTCCCCATATTAGAAGAAAAATAGTGTGGATGAGGAAGGCTGGAGGAGAGCATATGAAAGCAAATATTCATGAAAATTAGGAGTTAGTTACATAAATAATTATATAAATTAGTGAATAAAATGGGGACAGTTAAATTATGGAAACTGACTATGCATTAAGCCTTTTTTTAAATTCTGTAATCCTCATGATAACCATATGGACTATATTCTGCTACTATCACCAATTCTCATATTAGAAAATTGAAATTCAGAGTGAGGAAGAAATTTATTCAAAATGTAAGTGGTGACACTATCAAACTGTCACTGATTCATTATAAGGTGTAAAATTAAGAAATGAAATTTTGTCTTAGTTTAGATTTATGGAAAGAACTGTTCAGATTTCCTTTTTTAAGTTAATTTAAACAGGGAGACATTAACAAAAACATAGGAAAGGATGGGAACATCTCCACAGAATTCCCACCACCAGATCTCTATATCCCATCCTATCCCCTGATAGCTTTCCCATTCTTTATCCCTCTGGGAGTATGGACCCAGGGTCATTGTGGGTTGCAAAAGGTGGAAGGTCTGGCTTCTGTAATTGCTTCCCTGTCGAACATGGGCATTGACTGGTCGGATCATACTCCCAGTCTACCTCTCTCTTTCCCTAGTAGGGTGGGTCTTTGGGGAAGCAGAGCTCTAGGACACATAGGTAAGGTCGTCTGTCCAAGGAAGTCTGGTCAGCAGCATGCTAGCATCTGGAACCTGGTGGCTGAAAAGAGAGTTAACATACAAAGCCAAACAAATTGTTGACAATTATGGACCTAAAGGCTGGAATAGTGCAGATGAAGTATTGGGGGTACTCACTGCAGACTACAGTGTACTTTTGCTTTCAGGTATGTATTTTGCCCTAGTTTGTGGATACGTGTGAATATATGCTCTATTTCATGGGACCTGGTCTATATCTAGGTTTTGGGACTTTTGTTAGGAAGTGAACCACCTGGAATGGAATTAGAGAATACTATGAAAGGAAAGGTCTCACCCAAGTAATGAAGCTGAAGGGTTGTTATTCCACACCTGAAGTCTCTGGACACAGTCTGAAGTGAAGCATGTTGAAGTGGCAGTCATTGTGTTGATTAGGTTGTGATCGGCAGATGCAATATTATTTGATTTGGATTGAGAGAAGCATGCAGGAAAGTGTGCCCCACCCTAAGGTTCCAGGACTGGGGGAAGTATAGGCTCTATAGTGGAAATGTGAGGTTCCTGCTGTCTTAGGGTTCAAGAAGACAAAGGACAGTTATTTTTATTATCACATTATTTGGTAATTGGGTTACCTTTGAAAGTCCCTGTTAGGATTTGCTCTATTAATACCCAAAATTTTGTATATAGCTGTGCCACTGGTTGCTTCTGTTCTCCCTGGTCTAGGCTTTTGAGAGAGTCAACATATCAAAGACTCAGCCTGTGTTTTAAAAAGACTCAGTATGTGTTTTAAAAAGTTTGAGACATACAATTAAATTTTCCCTCTCATATTAATTAAATAGTGATTTATATGACTACAAATTAATAGGAGTGTAAATAAACACAATTCCCACCACCAAAAGACTGTGTCCCACCCTCCACCCCCACCCCCCCATTGCCCCGGGAAGCTGAATGTCCACCTTTACTCTCACCCCAGGATTTTTACTTTGGTGCCCTACTCCAGATTTAGTCAAATCCTGCTTTTAGTTATCCCTTATGTTGATGAGTGGGATCATCCCATACTCATCTTTATCTTTCTAACTTAGCTCACTTAACATAATTCCTTCTAGCTCCATCCAAGATGGGTCAGAGAAGGTGGGTTCATTATTCTTAATAGTTGTGTAGTATTCCATTGTGTATATACCACAGCTTTCTCAACCACTATCTGTTGTTGGGCACCTGGGTTGCTTCCAGGTTTTAGCTATTATGAATTGTGCTGCTATGAACATAAGTGTACACATATCTTTTTGATTGGGCATTATGGAATCCTTGGGGTATATGACCCGGAGAGGAATTGGTGGATCATATGGAAGGTCTATGTCTAGCCATGTGAGAGTTCTCCAGACTGCTCTCCACAGAGGCTGGACCAATTTACATTCCCACCAGCAGTGCAAAAGGGTTCCTCTGTCCCCACCGCCTCTCTAATATTTGTTGCTGTTGTCCTTTTTGATGTATGCCATTCTCACAGGAGTGAGGTGGTATCTCAGTGTTGTCTTTATTTGCATTTCTCTGACAATCAGCGACCTGGAGAAAATTTTCATACGTTTGTTAGCCTTTTGGATTTCCTCTGAAGTGATTGTTTTGTTCATATCCTCTGCCCAATTTTGGGATGGGGTGATTTGCTCTTTTTGGTGCTAAGTTTGCTGAGCTCTTTGAATATTTTGGTTATTAGTCTCTTGTCTGATGTAAGGTATGGGAAGATCTTCTCCCATTCTGTGAGGGGTCTCTTTTATTTTCTTTGGCTGCACAGAAGCTTTTCAATTTGATGTTGTCCCATTGGTTTGTTTCTGCTTTAGTCTTCCTTGCAATTGGGATTGTTTTATCAAAGATGTCCTTGAGGTTTAGGTGGGAAAGTGTTTTACCAGTGTTTTCCTCTACGTATTTGATAGTTTATGGTCTAACATCCAGGTCCTTGTCCATTTGGAGTTGATTTTTGTTTCTGGTGAGATAAGGTGGTTCAGTTTCATTCTTCAGCATGTTTCAACCCAGTTTTCCCAGCACCATTTATTGAAGAGAGCCTCCTTCCTTTATTTGGCCCCCCTTATCAAAGATTAGATGTCCATAGGTGTGGGGGTTTAGTTCTGGGCTTTCAGTTCTGTTCCACTGGTCTGTGTGCCTATTTTTGTTCCAGTACCAGGATGTTTTGATGATGATGGCCTTATAATATAGTTTGAGGTCTGGGAGTGTGATTCCTCCATTTCTGTTTCTTTTCCTCAAGATGTTTTTGGCAATTCTAGGTGTTTTCTGATTTCAGATAAATGTGTGTAGTATTTGTTCTATACTCTAAAGGAAGCTTGGTGGAACTTTGATGGGTATCATATTAAATTTATATATTGCTCTGGGGAGAATATTCATTTTGATGATATTCTTCCAATCCATGAGTATGGGATGTCTTTGCATTTCTTGGTATCAGTTTCTATTTCCTTGAATAGTGACTCATAGTTTTCAGTGTACAAGTCTTTCATTTCTTTGGTCAGCTTTATTCCTAGGTATTTTATTGGTTTTGCTGCAATAGTGAATGAGAGCGATTTCTGGATGTCTTCTTCTTCAGATTTACTGTTTGCATAAAAAAAAAAATCTCTGATTTTTGTACATTGATTTTGTAGCCTGACACCTTGATATATTGGCTAATAACTTCCAGTGGTTTTCTGCTGGATTCTTTAGGTTTTTTTCTATGTATACTATCATATCATCTGCAAATAGTGAGAGCTTGACTTCTTCCCTTCTAATCTGTATTCCTTTGATTGCTTTCTCTTGCCTAATCTTGCTGTGGCAAGAACTTCAAACACTGTGTTGAAGAGTAATGGTGATAGTGGATATCCCTGTCTAGTCCCCGATCTGAGGGGGAATGCTTTCAGCTTCTGTCCATTGAGTATAATGTTGGCTGTGGGTTTGCTATATATGGATTCCACTATCTTAACAAATTTCCCATCTATTCCCATTTTTTTTTTAGGGTTTTGAGCATGAATGAGTGTTGGATTTTGTCAAAGGATTTTTCTGCAACTATTGAGATAATCATATGGTTTTTGGCTTTGCTTTTATTGATGTGGTAAATGACATTGATTGACTTACGTATGTTGAACCAGGTTTCCATTCCTGGGATAAATCACACTTGGCTGTGATGAACATTCTTTTTGATATGCTGCTGTATCCGATTGGCTAAGATCTTGTTTAATATTTTGGCATCTATGTTCATCAGAGATATTGGTCTGCAGTTTTCCTTTTTTAGTGTGCCCTTATCTGCTTTTGGTATCAGGGTGATGTTGGCTTCCTAGCAGGTAGAAGGCAGTGTTCCTGTTTCTTCGATCTTGTGGAAAAGCTTTAGAAGTATGGGTGTTAACCGTTTCCTGAAGGTCTATTAGAATTCTTTGGGAAGCCCAGATATCTGGTCCAGGACTTTTGTTGTTGTGGAGATTCTTAATAAGTGCTTTGATTTCTTTGTCTGTTACTGGTGTATTTAGGTTGTGTCGTTCTTCTTGGTTCAATGTTGGAAGGGCATATGTTTCTAGGAGTTCTTCCATTTATTCCAGATTTTCTAGCTTGGTGGCGTGTAGTTCTTCATAGAAGTTTCACATGATTTTCTGGATTTCTGTGGTGTCAGTTGTGATATCTCCTCTATCATGTACAATTCTTTTTTTTTTATTTTATTTATTTATTCCCTTTTGTTGCCCTTGTTGTTTTATTGTTGTAGTTATTATTGTTGTTGTCATCGTTGTTGGATAGGACAGAGAGAAACGGAGAGAGGAGGGGAAGACAGAGAGGGGGAGAGAAAGATAGACACCTGCAGACCTGCTTCACCGCCTGTGAAGCGACTCCCCTGCAGGTGGGGAGCCGGGGTTCGAACCGGGATCCTTATGCCGGTCCTTGTGCTTTGCGCCACCTGCGCTTAACCCGCTGTGCTACAGCCCGACTCCCTATCATGTACAATTCTATTAATTTGAGTGCTCTCCTTTTTTTCTTTTTCTTTTTTTTTTTTTAGTGAGTCTGGCTAGAAGTTTGTCAATCTTGTTTTATATTTCAAAGAACTAACATTTGACTTCATTAATCTTTTGTATGGTTCTCTAATTTTTCAATGTTGTTTATTTCTGCTCTAATTTTAGTGATTCCTGTACTTCTGGTTGCTTTAGGATTCCTTTGTTCCTCTTCCTCTAAGTCCTTAAGGCATGAAGTAAGGTTGTTTATTTGAGCTTTTTCTTATTCTTTGATATGTGATTGTATGGGTGTGAGTTTCCCTCTCAATACTGCTTTAACTGTGTCCCAAATATTTTGATGGCTTGTGTCTTCATTTTCATTCATTTCCAGGAACATTTGAATTTCTTGCTTGAGTGTCTCTCTGAACAGTTGTTCTTAAGAAGTATGCTGTTTAGTTTCCAAAATCTGTGACTTTTAGTAATTTTCTGTTTGTTATTAAATGTTGGCTTTACTCCAGTGTGACCTGAGAAGATACTTGGGATGATTTCAATGCTCTTGAATTTATTGATGCTGTCTTTGTGGCCTAACATGTGGTCTATCCTTCTGTATGTGTTGTGAGAATTTGAAAAGAAAGTCTATTCTAGTTTTGGGGAGTGAAGAATTCTGAAAATGTCCAGGAGGCCTAATCTGTCCATCTCTTCATTTAAATCTCTCGATTCTCTGTTGATTCTCTGCTTTTTGATCTGTCTAAGTGTGAGAGTGGTATATGAAAGTATCCCACTATTATTGTATTATTATTGATGTATTTTTGTAGTTCTTTCAGTGGGTGTTTGATGTATTTAGATGGTCCCTCATTGAGTGCATAGATGTTAATAATTGTTAAGTCTTCTTGGCTGATTGATCCTCTATTCATTATGTAGTGACCTTGCTTATCTTTTATTACTTTATTTAATTTAAAATCTATTGTGTCAGAGATGAGAATGGCTGTTCCTGCCTTTTTATGGTGGTCCATTAGCCTGTATGACAGTTTTCCATCCTTTCACTTTACGTCTGTGTTTATCTTGTTGTCTCAGATGGGATTCTTGCAAGCAACATATGGTTGGGTTATGCTTTCTGATCCATCCTCTCACTCTGTGTCTTTTGATGGGTGATTTTAAGCTATTGACATTTATTGATATTATGGTTTTAATGTATTGTAGTGCCATTGTTCAACAATTTTTTATTTGCTCTAATATATTCCAAGTATTATGGTGATATCTTGTTTATAAAATGTCTTTTAGAACCTCTTTCAGGGCAGGCTTGGTGATGGTTGCCTCCTTTAACTGTTGTCTGTGTGAGAAAGTTTTGATCTCTCTATCTAGTTTGAATGAAAGTCTAGCAGGATATATTATCCTTGGTTGAAACCCCTTTTCATTCAGGGCTCGATAGATATCTTGCCATTCTCTTCTGGCTTTTAGAGTTCGAGTGGAGAAGTCTGCTGATAGTCTTATGGGTTTTCCTGTTTGTGACTTTTTGTTTTTTCTCTTGCAGCTTTTAGGATCCTTTCTTTATCTTTACTTCCTTTCATTGTAACTATGATGTGTCTTGGTGTCTTCAGGTCTGGGTTGATTCTGTTTGGGATTCTTTTGGCCTCTTGAATCTTAATGACCTTTCTGTTGTTCAGGTCTGGGAAGTTTTCTTCTATAATTTCCTATAGAATGTTTGCTTCCCCTTCCTCTCTTCCTCTGGCTGGCCAATTATATGGATGTTACTTCTTTTGAGATCATCCCATATGTCTCTGTTGTTTTCAGTGTCTTTCAATCTCTTTTTGGAATCTTTTACCTCTTTCTTAGTTTTCTCTGGCTCATCCTCTGCCTGGCAACTTGTTTTCTGCTTCTGTTAGTCTGCTTTCCCCTCCCTCAGCTTCTTTCTTCAGTTCAGCTATTTTAGCTTTTAGTTCTCTAATTACCTCAAGGTAGCTAGTATTTTCCTTGAGGTTCTCATCTGTTGTTTCCCTAGTTTGCTAGCCTTTTCCTCCATAGTTGTCTTCTTTTCTGTGATTATTAAGTTTACTATTGCTTGCATACTTTTCTTATCTATGGTTACTTCTGACTGATTTGTAGTTTCTTCCAGGCTCCTGTCTTCATTCATTGCAGTAGCAGTTTTATTTGCTCTTGGTTTAGCCATTTTTTATTCATGTTTTTTTTTTATTTTTATGTTCTGTAGTTCTTCAGTTGTTGTGTTTTGAGCACAAGCCACACTGTGCTAAATACCTTTTTGACAAGTGTAGTCACCAACCTCAGAAATTACAATAGTAACTGAAACAAGGATTGAAGCAGTTTAACCAATACCAGTTAGCCAAACAATGCCTCCAGTTCAAGAAAAAATAGCAACCAAATCAAAATGAAAAAGAAAGAGACAGGAAAAAAAGGGATAGCAAGAATAGATAATTTTTAAAATCTATTGTCCACTGTAAATTCTAGGAGTAGCAAGAGGAGAAAGGGAAATAGAGAAGAGACACACCCAAAGAGAGTCCACTCTAAGTCAGATTTCTTCCCCAAAATATTTCACAAATGTGTATCAGTGAATTCAGAAAGCAAAAGAAGGAGTAAGTAAGAAAGGAAGACAAGAATGAGAAAAAAAAGAAAAGAAAAGAAAAAAATAGCAGTGAAAGAAAAGTTGTTTTTTTTTTTTTAATTAGCTAGGAGGAGGGAAAAGGGGGAGAGTGGATAGAGGAGGTAAGTAGAGTGAAACAAGTTCCTCTCACAATGGATAGGACACCCTGTCACCTAGCAATGGAACATACACTAAAAGTTAATTTTGGTCAACCTGAAGTTGGGGTGGAAAGGGACATGCATATATATATATATATATATATATATATATATATATATATATATGTAATAATAAAATAGAACAGAGTTAAAAACCCTAACAGTGAGTCTTCAGCTTGGATGGCTCCTGATTGGCTGAGGCAGCCTGAACAAAGACAGCCAATTGTTAAAAAAACAAAACAAAACAACAATAACAAAACCCTCCAGGTAGTCTTTCCCAGTCAGGACGAGGCTCTGATTGGTCAGATATACTGTGACTCCAATTGAGCTTGAAAAGAAAAAAAACGTGCAAAGGGAATCAGATAGGAAAAGGATTAGAATCACACCCCTGGTGAGCCAGGAATCTTGGTAAAGAAAAATGTCAGCAGGGAGCCTGCTAGTTATATGGTGGGGAAAAGGGGTGCACTTCAGAAATAATAATAAAAAAATTCCTTTCTTTTTTCTCTGTTTTCTAACCCAAATTGAGCTATAGTCACCTCCTTGGTATCACACTTAGGACTCCTTAATCTCTGCCTTGCTGACAACTGGGTTTCCTACCCTTTCCAGCAGTTGTTGTCGAAACTCACACCAGCAGCTGCCTCCAAGTCGCCATCTTGGCTCTGCCTCCTCATAACTGTTCAGATTTCTTTACAAAAAGTTTTCTTATGCTATTTTCTCTGCATAGAAGGAAATTTTACTCTGCACACAGTAAATAATGTCCTCTCTGAAAAACTGACTATTCAGAGACTTGCTCAGATTTATTTTATTTAAATCATTATTTTGTTATTTCATATGTGATATGTGTTAGAAAGAGAGAGAGGGGAGTCGGGCGGTAGCGTAGCGGTTAAGTGCAGGTGGCACAAAGCACAAGGACCAGCGAGAGGATCCTGGTTCAAGCCCCCGGCTCCCCACCTGCAGGGGAGTCGCTTCACAAGTGGTGAAGCAGGTCTGCAGGTGTCTATCTTTCTCTCCCCCTCTCTATCTCCCCCTCCTCTCTCCATTTCTCTCTGACCTATCCAACAATGAAGACATCAACAACAACAACAATAATAACTACAACAGTAAAACAACAAGGCAAAAACAAAGGGAAAATGAATAAATAAATATTTAAAAAAAAAAGAAAGAAAGAGGAGAGAGAGGGTGAGAGAGAAAGAATATGTTGGAAATTGAAATATCAGGCATACAAGTCCTTTGCCTTATCTGTGGAGCTATCTCTCTAGCACTCCTATTTCTTTTTTGACTCACTTGATAATACATCTGCTTCATTGTGTGTAGTATCATGCTGTGTACTATTGAGATATATAAAAAAATGTAACATTCATTAAAAAATATAATTCCATATAATCTCTGGGATTTTGTTCCAAGCTATTATACCTATTACTTTCTCTTTGATGCTGGTGTTTTTCTAAATTTACCAAAACGTAATAATGGGGAGTTTTCAACAAGTCTAGGATCCTAGTTTTCCTTCAAATGGTTCTTAAGTACTTCAATAATTTCAAACCTAGAAGGATAGCAGTTGTTTAGCCAGATTCAGAATAGAAGAACATTCACCTGCACAAGCAAGTGAAAATATTTCACACGTGCCACTTGAACTAGGGGGATTTTAAAGCATCATTGTTGATACGGAAATATTCAAATGGAGGAAAAGTGAATGTCTCAAAATAGTTCAAATGAGGAATAGCCTCAGCTGGATAATGGGAGCACCAGTGTTCCTTGTGTATACTAAATAAGTCTTAACTAAAGAGTAGAAAAGACATGAATGTTATGCTGGGACTGATGGTCTTAAGAATTAGGTGATTTCAGGAGGACTAAGCAAGGGTAATCCTGAACAACTGTAACAAAAATGGAGCAGGGAACTGTATGAAAGACAAAATATCTCTAATATTTTATGAATTTCCTGCCTTGTTATTTGCTTCAACTCTCTGAGAGTCACGTGACAAATTTGTCTGAAGCAGGTCACATTTGTGAGATTCTGAGGTCAAACTCCTGCCCAAAAGATGCTCTGGTTATAGTGTAGGTGCTCTCTTTCTTGCTTAACAGTAAGTCGATAACATTTAACCATAGATAACTAAATTGAGTAATTCTCAAGATTTGAGAAATTTTAACATAGACTATAGTCTTCTAGACACAACCATTGTATTTAATGCAGTATTTAGTTTTAACATCTTGTAAAACAGTCAATATTTCAAATGCAAATACTTTTAAAGCACTGTTTGCAAAGATACTGTGCAAATGTAGGCCTTTAGAGCAAGTGATATTTGTGTACAGATGTGTAACTATTCTGTATCTATAAAAGTCCCATGATAATAAGCATATGGTGTTATGTAACAGTACATAATAAGGTATGATGACTGTAATTAAGTTATTGACTTAAGACTTTGTCTTTTAACAACCCTCAGAGGACACTAAATGAAAGGTAAATTAAAGGTTCATTAAGCTGTGCTCAAAAGAAAAAAATGTTTTTGAATAGCATATGTACTGTGAAGTTTAAGCGATTTTATTAAGATTTGCTTATTGGTGCTTTTTCAAGTGACAAGTATAGCCAACTCTGTTTGCTGCATTCTAAGGAAGTGAAAAAGGACTTTTATCTTTCACAGTTTATCTAGAATTTTGAGTTTTAAATTTGTAAGACAATTGGGAAGAATTTTGGAGATTCTTCATCAAAGTGACCTTTAGTGTGGTTTGTTTAATGTTCTGATGTCTGAAAGGAGAAGCAAAGCACAGAGGAAAACAGCAACAATGTATGCAGTGGAATTAGACAAAACATCTGCAGCACCAGCCCTTTATCTCCAATCATACTAGCCATCAATTAAACTTAAAGGCTAGTGAGGCTTTAAGGTCTGTGTGGCAAATCATAGAGAATTACAGATACGACCATTTCTAACTTTGATCCTTTTTCATGCTGATGCCAATTAGCATGTAAATAAAGAAATGTAGTGAAGTTTATCTTTTTCATAAATTTAGTGTTTGAGTAACATTCTTAAGCATGTGAATAAATACAGTGTCATTTACATAGAACTGGTGTACCTCATTATCCCAAAGTGGATGGTTCCTATTTTATATAATTTGTTAGGACATTTTGGTGGTCTTATAGAGTTCAAAAATGTTTATATGTCATTCAGTGGTTAATAAATGTGACTTCATCAATATAATTCTCTAGCACATGGATACTTATTAAATGAAGTAGATGCCCTTGGAATTTTCCCCTGTGGAAAATACTCTGGGGTTTCCTCAAACATTAAAAACATTATGATCCATAATGTCCTACTATGTATATGTATATGTATATGTATATGTATATGTATATGTATATGTATATGTATATGTATATGTATATGTATATGTATATGTATATGTATATGTATATGATGTCTATGTATATATATTATCCAAAGTGATATATGAACGCCTATGCTCATAGTATTACTATTTGTAAAAGCCCAAACTTAGAAGCAAGCCAGATTCCCAACAACAGGTGAGTGCTTAAGAAACTAATGTGAAAGTAATGTTAGATATACATAATGGGACACTTCTCAGCTGTGACATAGGATGACATCTCCTTTGCCACATTTTGAAAGGAACTAGAATTAATCATGTTAAGTCAGGAAGCTAGAATAGAAGGAGGATAAAAACTGGATGACCTCACTTGTAGGCAGTAGAACTTAAGAAAAAAAGACAACAAAAGAGATGCCAGTGTGACTCTTAGACCAATTGTGACCTATTGTAGCAGAACCAAAGACTTTAAGAGGGCCTGGTGGGAGTTTGTGGACCCAATGCACGATGGTGGAGATTAGAAACTGTCTTGGTGTGACAGCAATTGTTTTGTATATTATTATTTCTCAAAAAAAAAAAAGGAAGAAAAAAGAAAAAGAAAAGAAAAAGAGAAAAAGAAAAGGAAAGAAAAAAAGAAGAAGAAGAAATCATTGTATCTGGGGCTGGCAAAGCAGCTCACCTGGATAGTGCACTTATTTGTACACCTACACCTGCATTACCTAGGTCTGAACCCAGCCCCCACTGCACTGGGAGAAAATTCTGTGCTAAAGTGTCTTCTTATCTCCTTACCCCCTCCCACTCTGATTCTGTCTGAAATGTCAGCCCAGAGCAGTGAAGTCTCAATGACAAAAACAAATAAAAACTTGCAATAATTATAGCATTCTTTATATTAGGAGAGAGCCCATGATTTCCACATTGCTTGTGCATACACACAGACACACACACACACACACACACACACACTAAACTGGACTGACTAAAGATATTTCTTCTGTGAAAAAAACAAAGCCATAGACAGGGGAAAAAGAATTATTAACCTCACCAATGACAAGATTGTGAAGGTAAACTCTTCCCTCCCTTTCCTTTCCTGACATAAGACTGGAATATGTGGGTTTACTACTGTATAATATTTCATCAACTTTTTTTTTAAATCTAGCTTGTAATCAGGACAACTACTTGCACTCTTATTGGGAATAATCATAAAGTGAAGAAATTTTTATTAAGATTTGGAATGAAAGTTGCAGCACAATGTAGAGCAACCATAATGAGCATTAGCAGCAAATATTCCTGTTAAAAGTTTCACTTAGACATAAACTACATGCCATAAAATTCACCAGTATGGAGTGAAAGATTGAATAACTTATTTTAGATCCAAAATTGATAACCATTATTATAATCAAGTCAATTTTGGAACATTTTTCTTACTTTGAAAATAAAAGCTACTATTTTTTAAGAGTTCAAGTATTTTCCTCAGTTCCTCCATATCTCTCATTTCCCTGAAACCTTGACATTAGTAACCTACTTTATGTTTCTATAGATTTGTCTAGTCTGAATCATTAGTGTAAGTGTCTTTAATATATTTTTTGGTTTTTTGTGACTGACCTCTTTAATTAAGTATAGTGTCAATAAGATTTGTTCAGGGTATAGTATCAGTTTTTTTTTAAATTTTTTTATTTATAAAAATGAAACATTGACTAAACCATATGATACAAGGGGTACAACTTCACACAATTCCCACCACCAGAATTCTGTATCCCATCCCCTCCCTGATAGCTATCTTATTATTTAACCTTCTGGGAGTATGGGCCAAAGGTCATTGTGGGATGCAGAAGGTGGAAGGTCTGGCTTCTGTAATTGCTTCCCCACTGAACATGGATGTTGACAGGTCAATCTATACTTCCAGCCTGTCTCTTTCCTTCCCTAGTGGGGTGGGGCTCTGGGGAAGTGGAGCTCCAGGACACATTGGTGGGGTTGTCTGTCTAGGGAAGTCTGGTTGGCATCATGCTAGCATCTGGAACCTGGTGGCTGAGAAGAGAGTTAACATACAAAGCCAAACAAATTGTTGACCAATTGTGAACCTAAAGGCTGGAATAGTGCAGATGAAGAGTTGGGGGGGGCGTCCTCCATTTTGTAGATAGCTAGTAGGCATATTTAAGTTATATTCCAATGGGCCTGTGGCTATACTTGTGGGGGTTTTTTTTGCCTGAGTATTCATTTAATCATTATTGCTGAATAGTTTTGTGATAATACATTTTATTTGTCCTTTAACAGTTTATAGGTATTTGGATTGTTTTCTTCTTTGGAAATTATGAATAATATTTTGTTGAAATATTTGAATACAAAACTTTTATGTATATACCTAACAAGAGAATTGCTTCATATTTTGCCTTTCTTTTTCATAAACTTTATTTTGGTGGAGTGTGAGAAAGAGACAGTGTATATGAGAGATAAGGAGACACACTAGTATCACTGTTCCATAGCTTTGAAGCTCCCTCCCTGGCCTTGCATGTGAGGACCAAGATCTTGTACAAGAATCCTTGTCATGGTAATATGTGTATGCTACCAGGTTTATCACCAACTGGCTTCTAGTATTTTACCTTTCAAGAATTCGCTATACTATTACCCATAAACAGCTGCTCCACATTACACTGCAGTATGATGAGTCGGGCAACCCAGATGTGGCTGACCATCTCATTGCCTCCCTGGATGCAGCACGCCAAGCCCGCTGGCAACAACTCACGGAAAGTCTGAACTTCACCCACTCAAGTAGGAAGGCCTGGAAACTTCTTCACAGACTGGGTGCCGGTAGCCAACCCCCTCCCGTCTCCCATCCTCCCTTATCTCCAAAATCAGTGGCCAGTCACCTAACTCAAGTTGGATGTGCTAAGATCGACCCAGTCTGGAAAAGAGAAATTTCCCATGAGTGGTCATCCCACTTCCGGTTATCTTGTCCATCTCCAAAACTCTCTCCCTTTACACTGTCTGAACTGGAAGACGCTTTGAAGAGGGTTAAACTGGGAACAGCTGCTGGCTATGATAACATCACCCCAGAACTCATTCTTAACCTGGGTCCCGCGGCAAAGAAGTGGCTCGCTTCATTCCTGTCCCACATCTTGGAATCTGAGTCTATGCCCAAAGTTTGGCGTCGTGTGAAGATTATAGCAGTTTTGAAACCAAAGAAAGACCCAACACTGGCCGCCAGCTATAGACCAATTTCTCTCCTCTCCGTGTGTTACAAACTCCTTGAGAGGCTGCTTCTGTCACGTATTTGTCCTCTTACAGAGAAATTCATATCACCCGCCCAAGCTGGTTTCCGCCCAGGAAGATCTACCTGCGAACAAGCCCTGGCCCTCTCAACTTACATTGAAAATGGATTCCAGAAGAATTTAAAGACGGGTGCTGTCTTTGTTGATCTCACAGCAGCCTATGACACGGTCTGGCACCGTGGTCTCCTAGTCAAGATCTCAAGATGCCTGCCTCCATGGGTGGCCAACACTATATCGTTTCTTCTCCAAAACAGAAGATTCTGGGTGCATCTGGGTGACAAGTCTAGCAGATGGAGACTTGTCTCAAGTGGCCTCCCCCAGGGCTCTGTTCTGGCTCCTACGCTATTTAATATTTACATCAATGACCTCCCAGAAACCTCTTCAAGGAAGTTCATCTACGCCGATGACATCTGCTGTGCAACTCGGGCCTCCAAGTTTGACATCCTCGAGGAAACACTCATGAAAGACATGTCTCTGATATCTGATTACTGTAAAAAATGGCAACTAATCCCTAGCACTGCAAAAAAGGTATCATCTGTTTTCCATCTACACCATGCCTCAGCCTCGCGTGAGCTTAATGTGCAGCTTGGCGATACGAGAATCCGGCATGAAGCCCAGCCAGTCTATCTTGGCGTTACTCTCGATCGCACTCTGTCATTTCACGAACATTTCATAAAAACTGCAGCAAAGGTGGGCGCGAGGAATAACATCATTGCAAGACTGGCCAGCTCCTCATGGGGCGCGAGCGCTTCCACAGTACGATCATCATCTCTGGCATTATGCTATTCCACTGCAGGATACTGTGCCCCAGTATGGTTCCGTAGCCCCCATGTCCACTTGGTCAATTCCAAATTATATTCCTCCATGAGGATAATTTCTGGAACCATCCGTTCCACCCCAGTTCCATGGCTGCCAGTTCTTAGCAACATCGCCCCGCCAGATATTCGTCGGGATGCGGCATCATCTAAGTTCATTTCCCACGTCTGCGCTCGACCGGACCTGCCAATATACGCGGATATCTTCGCCTACCCTGTCCAATGCTTGATGTCTCGTCACCCAATCTGGTCCCCTATGCCTACACTGAACTTCTCTGTTCCAGACTCTTGGAAACAGAGTTGGCAGTCAGCTGAGGTAAAGAACAAACACCTCATCACAGACCCCTGCAAGCGTCAACCCGGCTTTGACCTAGCTCGTTATGATTGGGCCCTCCTCAATCACTATCGAACAGGCCATGGCCGGTGTGCTGCTATGTTCCATCGCTGGGGAGCCAGAGATGACCCGAACTGCCCCTGTGGCTACAGACAGACTATGACCCACATAGTCAACGACTGCCACCTCTCCAGATTCAAAGGAGGTCTCGAAACTTTACATCAGGCTCAACCTGACGCTGTTGACTGGCTACGGAAGAAGGGCAAATGCTAGAAGAAGAACACTGCTTCTCACAATGTTTGACTACCAATGTCTCCACATTCTCAAGCCCCACCCCTCCCTTTATAATATAATACCAGAGAATGAATATAGGATCCACATATAGGTGATGTCATAGAGTTGTCTCCTTGTCCCAGTTTTTTTTATTCTATATTTTTAAAGCTAGGTAGCGGAGAACAGAGGGAAAAGAAGAGACACAAAAGTACCATTGAACCATCCATAATACTCCACTCTTTCTTAAAAAGATTTTATTTATTTATTAATGAGAAAGATAGGAGGAGAGAGAAAGAACCAGATATCACTCTGGCACATGTGCTGCTGGGGATTGAACTCAGGACCTCATGCTTGAGAGTTCAAAGCCTTATCACTGCACCACCTCCCAAACCACAGTTTTCCACTCTTGTCTTTGGTGCTGTTCATTCTGCTTCCATATTGTGCTGGGATCAAACCCAGGACCACTGTCATGGAAGGTAGGTACCCCACAGCTGAAACACCTGTGAGGACATTAATACTTCTTATTTGTTTAAATTTTATTTATTTCAGATTCAGGATCTTGCATGTGTGTGAAATTTTTACTGTTCTAGGCCACTTTTTAATTCTCTCTCTCTCTCTCTCTCTCTCTATATATATATATATATAGAGAGAGAGTAACAGAGATACAGGGAGAGAGAGACAGAGAGATATACAGAGAGAGAGACATGAGAGCAAAAGAACTTACTCTCATACTATGCCATATGGTGCTGGGGCAAGAAGGAGATCATATGCTAGACAAGACAGCTATCTGTTCTGTTAGGTGTGATATCTCTGCACTCTGTCCTTTTAAAAAACTACAGCTACAATAATGAGTGTGGAGTGGCCTTCCATTTCTGTTTTGACATGAATTTACCATATGTCTTATGACAGCGTTTTTTCATGTTTGTAGCAATTTATATACTTTCTTTTGAGAGATTACTATTCAAATGCTTTGTTCAATTTTAGGGCAAGGTTTTATTTTTGTTGTCAAATTTAAGCATTCTTTTGGGCTAGTTACAGTCTCTATCTGAGATGATTTCCAAGTTTTTCTTCCCAATGTGTGAGATGTATTTTTACTTTTTTGACAGTCCTTTGAGTCACAAATGTGCTTTTAATGATGTAAGTATAGTTTATCCATATTTTTGTTGTTTGTAATTTTTGAAGTTAAGTTTTTAGTGGGCAGAAATATTGCAGAAACACACGGGGTGGCCAAATACATATGTACACATATATATGTTCATTAAGAGTTATATATTTACTTATTACAGAGAAGAGGAAGAAAACAGGAGCATCAGTCTGGGACATGTGATGCATGGGCTTGATCCTAGGACCTCCTACTTGTAGGTCCATCTCCAATTATATATTTTTTTAAATTTTTTAAAAGTGTTTTTAGATATGACAATTCAAATTGCACTAACTACGTGAGACTAAAGGGAGAGATGGGATATGAAAGGTAACATCCCACATTAAGTAAAGAATGGGTTTGAAGCTTTGGAGCGAGAAGTAGAATGGGAAGTGACTGTATGCCTATTTCCTGGGACAAAGTAAAATGTCAACTTCTTGCTAATGTTTTAGAGAAGGGATCCCAAAGAGGGAAAAGATGAAAAACAAACAAAACCCATCAACCATTGTTCATTTGAATTGTGTATGATGCCCTTGATATTTTTTCTAATGTAAGCTTGTTATATAGGTGGCTAAGTAGGCAGTGGTGCAAGGACCCATGTTTGATCCCCTGCTCTCTGCCTGCAGGAGGGACACTTCACTAGTGCTAAAGCAGGACTTCACCTCTCTTTCTCTCTCTCTTTCTTGATCTCTCTTTTCTCAACTTTCTCTGTCCTGTTAAGGAAAAAGAAAAGAAAAAAAAAAAGACCACTGGAAGTATGGATTTGCAGAGCAAGCTAGCCTCAGAAAAACCATGGTGGCATAAAAAATAAGGGGAGGGGGAGGAAAGATGCTCGTTATATTTAGCACTGTAGTTTGGTTGATTATAAAGGATTATGTCTAAAACCATGTTTCAAATACTCTAGAAATATATATACTCCCTTTATGATCACTACTAAGAGATTATTTTGTAGGTATTATAGTTAATATAACCTTGGCATTTTCTTTAAGATTTTAGATGCTTCAACTTGAAATTATACTATATTTTTTTCAGGTTTCTGCATTACCCATTCTAACTCTAATTTTCCCAATCATTGAATGTTTACTTTATCAGTAAAACAATGAAAGTAGCCTATCCTCATAAATTTGCTTATATATCACAATCCTTTTTTTTTTTTTCAACCAGGATTATTGCTGGGGCTCTGTGCCTGTACAAGTAACCAACCACTCCTGTTGGTCATTTTTACTTTTTTTTTTTTTTCTCTTCTTCAATTTAACAGGCTAGAGAGGAATTGATAGTAGTAGGGAGATAGAGAGGGAGAGAGAAAAACATCTGCAGATCTGTTTCACTGCTCATGAAGCGTTGTCCCAGGTCTTTGCACATGTTTCCTTAACTGGGTGCAAGCTACCACCCGGCCCCTCCCAACCCATGATTATCTAGGCAGAATTACAGCTGGCTTATTATCCAATTTTATTACAAGATATGAATAATGCTTGTATATGCAAGCCATTGAGACCTAAGTTATTACGGCTGTAAGAAACAGATTTTTTTTTCTCCTTATCAGTCCATTCATATACTTTATGAGATATTTAGAACAAATTAAAATGCAATTTAGCACCTTGGAAAACTTGTTTCGTTTTACCAGATCTTGACTTTGTCCGTCACTGCAGGTTATCAATGATTTCAGTCCTCACCACTTTCTCTCTGTCTCTCTCTCTCTCTGGGGTATCAAATTGCTGTTTCACAAATCATGGTGTCTTTATCTTAGAAGGAACTGCAGTGAACACATTTTACTTAGGAACCTCTTCTTCCTGTCCCATCAATATCAACTTTTTTTTTTTCTGCTAGTTCTAGACAATTGCCTTTTTCTCATTTAAGGCAGATTCTTTTATCCCTTCCTACAGGTAGATAATCATTCCCATGTTCCTTCTTAAGCTTTCTTTAAATGACTTCGGCAATATAATCCCCTATTCATTTTTCAGGGAATCCTTTGAATTTCTGCTGACGCTTTTCTTAACCTCTCTGTTCATGAGTTCTTATTTTAGGCCTTACACTTTACCTTTTAACTAGGCATTAAGTGTATATAGAAGTGAATTTTTTTCTGCTGATAGATTATAATTTACATGAACTGATAATTTATGTATTTTCTTAGTGTCAGAAATATAATGATGACTGAAAGCAGTCTGAAATTCTTACTCTGTCTACAAAACTGTATAAAGAGCTTTAAATATTTTTAAAATTTGTTTTAACTTTTTTTTTCATTTTTTGTGATTAATATTTACAAATTTTTGAGTTCTGTGTCCCCATGCTCTTACCTCCCAAAGATAACCACCATAGGTCTGAGAAAGTCTTTAAAATAGTTTTGTTTTCTTGCTTGTATGTGTGTGTTGTAAGTTCATGTATATTATTAGTTCATCAGTTTTGTAGATTCCATATATGAGTGAAACCATCGGGTAGTTATTTTTCTCCTCTATGCTTATTTCACTAAGAATCCCAATATCATCTTTTTATTGCAGTGTAGTATTCCATGGGAAAAATATCCCATAAGATGCTTAGACAGTCATCTTATGATGCTCCCACTCTTTGGCTAGTAGGAATAATGTAGCCATAAATACCGGAGTGCATCTGTACTTTCAAATTAGTGTTTACATGTCCTTTAGATAAATGCCTGAGAGTGGTATTGCTGGATCATAAGGTAATTCCATTTTCAGTTAAGGACTTTCCATACAGTTTTCCAAAGGAGCTGTACCAATTTACATTCCCCTCAGCTGTGTAGCAGCTTCTCTTCTCTCTCTCTCTCTCTCTCTCTCTTTCTTTTTTTACCAGAGCACTGCTCAGCTCTGGCTTATGGTGGTGTGAATTGAACCTGGGACTTTGGAGCCTCAGGCATGAGAGTTTCTTTTGCATAACCATTGTACTATCTTCCCCCACTGTTCATTTCTCTAATGATAAATGAAGTGGAGCATTTATTCATATGCCTGTGGAACATGTCCCTTCTTTAGAAACTGTCTATTTAGTTCTCTGGACCATTTTCTTATTGGGTTATTTTTATTCCATTCTTCTCTCTCTCTCTCTCTCTCTCTCTCTCTCTTTCTGAGCCGTAATGATTCTTTATAGATGTTTGATACAGTCCCTTGTCAGGTGTGTGTTGTGCATATCTACATCTAGTTACTGAGTTGCCTGGTTATCCTTGTGTAGTGTGCTTTGATGTGTAGAAACCTTTCAGTTTGATGTAGTATTTTTTTACTCTTGTTTTCATTCCCATGCCCATGGCATTGAGTCTCTAAATACAGCTTTGACATGAAAAACCTGCAGTGTTTTGCCAGTGTTTTCTAATGTAAAATTTAGGGTTTCTGGTCTAATATCCAGGTACTTGTTCAATTTTGATTGGATTGTTAGTGTATGGTGTTAGGTGGTGGTCTGGTTTCACTTTTCTGCATGTGGCAGTCCAATTCTCGTAGCATCATCTGTTGAAGAGACTATTTTTGCACCTTTGTCATATATTAAGTGGCTGTATATGTGCAAAATGATTTCTGGTCTCTCATTTCTGTTCCACTGATACAATTGTCCATTTTATTCCAGTACCACAATGTTTTATTTACTACTACTTTGTAGTATAATCTAAAGTTGAGGTGGATGATACCTCCAGGTGTTTTTTTTATTTTCTTTTTTTCTCAAAGGTATTTTGCTTTGGCTATTTGTAGTGTGTGTGTGTGTGTGTGTGTGTGTGTGTGTGTGTGTGTGTGTGTGATTCAATACAAATTTTTGGACAAGTTGTTCAATTTCTTTGAAAAATATTATTGGAATCTTAATAGAGATTTCATTGAAACTGTAGCTTAGTTTTGGTAGAAAGGGCATTTTAATCATATTTATTCTTCTAGTCAGAAACAATGAATGTTCTTCCATTTTGTGTATTGTTCTCTATGTCTTTTAATATTGTTTTATAGTTTGCTCTGTAAAGGCTCTTCATTCCTTTCATAAGACTCACATCAAAGTATTTTATCTTGGGGCCGGGTGGCAGTGCACCTGGTTGAGCGCACATGTTACAAAGAATTAGTTTATCTTTCGGGCTCAACTGTAGATAAGGTTTTATGCAGAAATACCACATATTTATTTATATGCCTTGATTTGTACCCTGCTATTTACTTAATTCATTAATTATTTGCAGTTGTATTATTTTGTTTGTTTTGAATCTCTAGGGCTACATTGAGTGATAGTGGTGATAGTGGACACTCTTGTCTGGTTCCTGATTTTAGGGGGAAAGCTTTCAGCTTTTCCCAGGTGAGAATGATGTTAGCTATAAGATTATCACAAATGAACTTTGTTATGATGAGGAATTGTGTTGCTATTCCTATTTTCTGGAGGGTCATAAATGGGAGTTGAATCTTGTCAAATTCCTTTTCAGCATCAATTGATGTGACTTTGTGGTTTTTATCTTTCTTTTTGTTGATATGATGGACTACATTGATTAATGTGTTGATGTTAAACTATCCCTGTTTACCAAGAATGAATCCCACTTGGTCTTGGTTAATAAGTCCAAGGATATATTGTTGGATTTGATTTGCCAAGATTTTGTTAATATTCTTTGTGTCAGTGTTCATCAGAGATATAGGTTTATAGTTTTCTGTTTTTGTAGAATCCTTTCCTGCTTTGGGGATCAAAGTGATTTGGGAGTGATTGCCCTTCTTCAGTCTTCTGGAAGTGTTTGAGGAGAATCGTTACTCATTCTTTTTTATAAGTCTTATGGAATTCATTAATAAAGCTGTTTAGACCAAAGTTTTTATTCATGGGAAGATTGTTAATTACTGATTTAATTTCCAGTATGGCTACTGGCCTATTCAAGCTATCTACTTCCTCTTGGGTTAAGCTTTGCACGGGTATGAAATGCATCCATTTCATCTAGGTTGCCTAATTTATTTGTGTATAGATGTACATAATATTCACATATGATTCTTTGTATTTTTCCATCTTCAGTTGTGATTTTATTTCTCTTATTCCTGATTGTTTTTATTATGGATTTCAAGTGGTTGGGATTTTCCACTGAAATTTCATGGTGTCCCTGTTAACTACAGCAGTGTGTGTGTGTGTGTGTGTGTGTGTGTGTGTGTGTGTGTGTGTGTGTGTGTTTGTGTCTAGGAAATAGAATATTTAAAGTTAATTAATTTCTTGTCCTAAAATCACTAAGTGCCAGCAGCATTGGGATTCCCATCTTTGTGTTATACCCAAGTGAATGATCTTCATTATGTTGTGATGTAGAATCTCTCCTGGATTTAGCCAAAATGGACGACTGTGCGCTTGTTTGTTTATTTTGATAGAATAAGAGAAGGCAGGGTCAGAGAGAAAGACTGAAAAAGACCACATCACCAAAGCCTTTAATGGAGTGGGGCTTGGGCTGTAGACATGGTAAAGCAACCCACTATTCAAGTGAGCTGTTTCACCGGCCCAGGACTGGTTTTAACTGTTACACTATGATCTAGATATGGACTTTACTTTTACCCTCCTGTTTAGTTCACAAAATATATTATACAATATGAATTGGATGTGATAAATATTAATCTTATTCCAAGAGTATCCAGTTTTGGCTTACTAAAATGTTTCATCTTTGTTTGAACTTGTTTCTTAGAAATGAGAATTGAATCTTGAACAACACTAATATTACTTAATGACAATTTTGATTCCAATTTAGGAGAAAGGCAGTAATGGAGAAGCATCGTGTTATTTTTGTGAACAAGAGATTTAGTAAACTCTAATTCTGTTGCATTAAAATGTCAAATATGATTTAGCTTTTCCTCCCCTCCCCGTTTTTAAAGAATAAATAAAATATTTTCTTTGAAACAATTTGCTCATGCTTTAGGAGCCATTTAATTAAATTATTACCTGCTGGAGCACCATCTGTTTTTGTCCTAGAAATAAGAAGCCTGGCTTTCTTTTATATAGGCTGGTAAATATGTAGAGGGTGCCCAAAAGCAATAAATATCATCAGCAGATGGACCGAGGCACTTCAATCTCTACACAGTCAGTCTTGATTGTTCTGGGCATAGCTAAATGGATTTTTCTGGATAGATTCCTTTCAAAATGTATTATGTGCAAGAGGAGACTTGGATTAATCTTCTCCCATAGATCTCTTCACACTTTCTCCCTCAAGACATAAGATACGATTTTGTTTTTAACTCTGTGTATGCCCACATTATAGACAGCTCTGAATGGTAGACTAAAAACTTTATAAAGCATCTAAGAGAGTTAGATTTGGCAAGTGCTACTGAGGGTTTTCCAGAGAGCACCTCTCCAGAGGTTACTTTGTCCTTCTGCAACTCTAGTCCACTACCCCTGGGTTTACAGCAACTTATATGCAACCCCGCAATTCAGGAAAAGTGTCCTGTTCAGGAATAAAAGATGTCTGGGCACATGTGGTGTGAATTCATTTGTGGGTTGCTCTATGTCTGCAATATTTAGGAATTAGCATGATTAGTTATGTACATATTTGGGAGAGTGACTGATTTAATTGTACTTACCAACTTTTATTCATTATATATACACATACTCATACAATACACACATACATACATGTGTTTGTGGTTTATTTATGATCTACCTCATTTAGAAGTTCATAAGAGCATAGAGAATGGCTCTCTAGGAGATGGGAAAGCATTGGAACTCCAAGCATGAGGTCCCGAGTTTGATCCTATGCGTCATCATTTATACCAAAGTGGTTTTTGCTTTTTAAATTTATTTATTATTAGATAGAGACCAAGAGAAACTGAGAGGGAAGGGGGAACTAGAGAGGGAGAGAGACAGTGAGACACCTATAGCACTGTTTTGCCACTCGTGAAGTTTTCCCCTTTAGGTGAGAGACCAGGGCCTTTAACCAGGGTCCTTGCACACTGTAAAGTTTTTGCTTAACCAAGTGCACCACCATTTGCCCTCCCCCTGCCCCGAGTGATCCTCTCTCTACTTCTTCTCTTCAGTGTACATAAAGTCTCTTTATCTCACCCTGATGACTTCTTTCATAAATATTTTAAAAGTATATAGATAAGCATTCCCATTCTCTTTTGTAAGCTAAAATATTTACATTATATAAAATACCTTCCTGGTGAAACAACAATTATCTGATACTACATTCTATGTTCTCTACAAAAATGCCTTACTATTTGGTATATGTCACTTAATGGGCAACTGAAGATTTAAAGATACTGTGCTAGGCTGCCAAGATAAAGTAGACAAATTTAGTATAATTATGAACATGAACCTTGACTTAAAGCAGACAGAGGAAGAGAACGTGAAATATATTCCCTGAGGGGGCTTGACAGCTAAATGGAAGAAAGAATTAAAAGCAGGAAGGACCCAAAGTTTAGGCCAAAGCATAAAGGTCCCTATGTTGGAGATGGACCATGGCACACCCAGCCAAATGCATAAATGTGCAAGTGACTGTGTAATGTCCCAGATTCAAATCCCAGGTCTCTACTGGTAGGGGGAACTTCATGAATGATGAAGAGGTGATGCCAATGCTCCACGTCCTCCCTCTCTACCTCCCTCTACCATCTCAATTTTTCTTTGTCCTATCAAATTAAAATAAAATAAAAGAAAAAATAAATAAGGGAGAAATGGCCACCAGGAGGTAGGCCCCAGAGATTATCCCAGTGACAGACAAACAAACAACAACAGCAAAACAACAGAAAAGGTTTGCATACCTTTTGGGAAAGTGTTCTATTAACTTTGAATGACATATCTCAGGAATTCAAGCTGTCAAATGATAGCAGATTTATGGTTTATTATATGTTTTAATACAGTGTTGGGGGTTTGGATTTAGAGTTTCATACATGTGATCTGTGAAACTATGTCTCTGATTCACTTTCACATTCTATGTAAATGAGTGAGAGAGTTTTGTGCAGAGTATTCCTCTGCCATCTGTGGAGTGTTTTTTATTTATCTCACATTATACTAGGAATTGATTCCCATACCCAAAGCAAGCAAGGCAGGTGTTCAACTGCTGAGCTGCTTCCTTGACTCAGATTTTTATTTTAGTAAAAATAGTTTGGGCAGGGAAAATAGCTCTCCTGGATAGTAAGCCAGCATTGCCAGCGACACCCTCTAGATTCAAACTTGTCCTCCACTCTACTGGAGGAAGCTTTGGTAGTATAGTCTCTCCCAAACCCCATCTCAATTGAAAAATGTGCCTAGGAGTATGATACCCCATACCCCAATGAAAGTAAACCAGTATTAACAATATTCTGGACATTAATTGCTGAGCAGTAGGGGGCCAGGCCTTAGCACACCAGGTTAAGCGCACATAGTGCAAAGTGTAAGGATCCTGGTTCGAACCCCTGTTTACCACTCCAGGGGGAACGCTTCACAAGTGGGGAAGCAGGACTGCAGGTGTCTCTCTTTCTCTCCCCCACTCTGTCTTCTCCTCCTCTCAATTTCTCTCTTCCTATCCAACAGAAGCAGCTATAGCAACAAGAACAATGGAAAAAATGGCCTTCAGGAGCGGTTGATATGCAATGCAGGCGCCGAGCCCTAGCCATAACCCTGGAGACAAAAATTAAAATTAAAATTAATTAAAATAAAATTTAAAAATTGCTGAGCAATAAACTCCTCCTCCAATTTTATGGCTTTAAATGATCCCCCATTTTATTATGTCCCATTATTAGATTGAGGATATGGACAGTTCAAAATAAGTCCCCTTTTATGTAGGAATTTGCATTATTGTGGGCTCTTAGATGTTGTGAATTATAAACCTTAGCATTATTAGAATTATTATTAGAATTATTATTAGAATTATAAACCTTAGCATTTTTCTGCGTTAAGAAAATGGAAAACATCTTCTCCTATGGCCTTGTCAATATTTCCATTTTATAAATAAAAAAGAAAATGGAAAACAAATAGAATATTTTCAAAGAGATATGACAGAGAAACAGAGATTTTGTGTAGAGTCAGTAAACAAGTGATAGTGATGAAGTTAGAGTAAAACATCTCACCCCTTGTATGAGAATTCTAGCATAAAACACACTCCTTCATTTGATCATCAAGTCATGACTTCAAATTCTGAAAGATCTACCACTTTTTTTTTTTTTTTAAGAGGTCAGAATATATTATTTTCAAAGCAGAGTAAAAAATGAAATATATTTTTGTGGTTGGCTATTTTAGTGGTTTTCAATAAATTCTTGAGCTACCCATGGTAAATTAAAAAAAAAAAGACTAGAAAAAGTTCAAAGGACATAATGGAAAAGGGTAAAATCATGAAGAAAATGGGAGTTGGGCTGTAGCGCAGCGGGTTAAGCGCAGGTGGCGCAAAGCACAAGGACCGGCATAAGGATCCCGGTTTGAACCCCGGCTCCCCACCTGCAGGGGAGTCGCTTCACAGGTGGTGAAGCAGGTCTGCATTTGTCTATCTTTCTCTCCTCCTCTCTGTCTTCCCCTCCTCTCTCCATTTCTCTCTGTTCTATCCAACAACGACAACAACAATAATAACTACAACGATAAAACAACAAGGGCAACTAAAGGGAATAAATAAATAAAATAAATATTTTTTTAAAAAAAGTAAAAAAAAATCATGAAGAAAATATAAAGGATGAATAACAGAAAGAACATAAAAGGGGAAAGAAACTAAAATTCACTTTGGAGAAATATTTCTATTTGACCCTTTACAATTGAAAAGATAAGCAAATTGTAAGATGTTGCATGCGCTATTGTAATCAACTACCTTTCAGTGATGTCAGTGATGTAAAAGTTCTGTTAAGTGTTATACATTTAATGTCTTTGTGGATGTAGAATTTTTGTGTCTTGTGCCTGACATTTAATTTCATACCAGCCAGCACCTCTTTTATATTACAATGAAGATTTTTCATGTTTTAAAATATTTCTGTTCATAAAATTTAAATGACATAGTATGTACAATATGGCTTTAAGGAAGTTATTTAGCTGCATGATTTTACCACACTTTATTAGTATGCATGCATGTTAATTTAGAATTAAAATGCATCTCTCAATGTCAAGCTGTCATAAGATATAATATTTTGCTATAACATTTCTGAGCCTAGTTCTTCCTATTCAATACATGCTTTTATTGAAAAGGTTAACTGTTGTTAATATTATCATACTTAACTAAAGGTCACTTATAGAAAGAACTTTAATTTCATACTTGAATAAGTTTGTCACCCTTTTTTTAAAGTAAAATTATATTTTTGTATAGGGGGTGGTCTTGTAGAATATTCTGTAAAACTATATCTTTGTTTATAATATATATGTGGCATAGATAGCTGTGTGTATATATAATTGCACCAGTTCTAATGTGACCTCATGGTCTAGCAGTTTGAAAGTTGAACACTCAAACTATTACATTTGATTGTTTCCCTTGAATCTTTCATTACATAGTAAAATTCTGGAATTTACAAAACAAAACAAAAGGGTGGATGGTTCAGGAGATACATATCTTTTACTAGTTTAATCTTATATAAATATGCAATACCAACATGTTTTTCTGGGTTGTTTCCTTCTATAACTTAATCATATTATCACAATATTGTGCATGCTTTTTCTTCTAATAATACCTTAAAGGGACAGGTATCAAGAGTCATTTCAGAAAATGAAAAGCACAGATTCCAGAGGCTCTGGATTACACTCTGGGCATCGATTAGTCTTTCTGTGTTATGATTTTAGGAAACAGACATGCATATTTTAGACTAAAGCAATTCCAGTTTGTAGAAATCTGTTGATGCCTTTTGAAGAGTACAAATATTTTAAAAAGTAAACCAATAAAATACCTTTGAAAAATGTGAAAAAATAGAATGCTTAATGGGCTCATGTAGATAAAAGCTTTATCTGTCTGTTCCTGGAAATCTGAAAGCCATAGTCAAAAAGCAGTAATTTAAGATCATTCATGCTGGCTGAAAGGATAAAAAATTGCAATGTATCTATCAAGCTAAGAGGCTTCTCCTGGTAGACAGCTCTCAAAGAGCCAAGTGGTAATTGTACTGACATGTTAACTCTTGAAAACCCTTGAAGCCCTCTCAGGCCAGTGTAAACCATACATAGTAGGGAGTAGGACAGGCTGGCCCACAGGGATTTAATGGATGAAAACAGGTCAGCTGCAGGTTGAATGTGCACTGTCGATTTCAAGTTCTAAGCAGAGTTGTTTTGCTCTTTGTCCCTCAGCAGCAGAAGAAAAGAGACATCCTGAGTGTTGCTTAGAACAGACCATAAATAGAGGTTGTGGTCTTTTCCTCAGAGTGATGTGCTTGGAAGCAATTCTTGCTTATTCAGAACCACTGTGCCAGGAAACATACATGCCTGACAGAGTGCTATGGAGAGCAAATGAAATCTTTAAGGTATTGGGGCAAGCACAGTCCCCTTTTGGGGACCTTTCTAGTTTAAATGCTGCCATGCTCAAAAGGTTTTAGAATTTGACAAATTAGGTATCAGTGCATCATCTGAAGGTGTTAGTTATTATGTAACTTCATGCAGCATTGCTTCAGACGCTGTACTCGTGACCTATGTGTGTACGCAGAAAAAAACTAATATTAAGCCTATTCCATACAGACTAAAAACATTTGGCAAAAGATTTCAGTATGAATCCTGCTTATACAAATAAAGACTATATGTGTAGAATACATCTTTTTTTTGTTGGAAGCTTGAATGGTCTCAACTTGAGAGCAAGATATTAGAACTGGGAGAAAAGACTTAACTTCTAAATGCCTGATAGATAGTCCATGAATTGAAGATAGTAAAAGTGCATGCATATGGATTTGTTTGAATATAGCACGTTTTATATAAAACCTTAAGCTTGTAGTAAGTCCTGGCTCATTTGTGAAATGCAAGAATTCATCTATGAACGTAATACCATTTTTATTTTTGCCAGATCTTATCTCTAGCTTATAGTGGTTCTTGGGATTGAACCTGGAATATGGGAGCCTGAGGCAAGAAAGTCTTTGTATAACCACTGAGCTGTCTCCCCAGGCTAAATATTTAATTTTGAATAACATGCCATTGTATGTTGTCTAGTCTGTGTATCCAATCTCCATAAAGATTTTTCTGACTAAATAGAGGAAAGTGTCTTCCCCAGAGGGAAATTGGCTACAAAAAGAAATGATAAGTGTGAAAAAAAAAAAGTGAAAGCAATTCTTTAGTGGAGACTGGAACCTTGTGCATTAGTCAGTGAGATTAGGTGATGGCTGTTAGAACTTGAAAAGGCTCCAAAGTCTCTCTCCTTTGCTGTGACTACAGACTATAGTGAAGCTCAGAGGTGCAGTAAAACTCAATTATAGTGTCTTTCTTTAGCCAAATTACCAGAGTGATTTCTGCAGTGCTCTGTTATATAGCTTTGTAGTTCCATATATCTTGTGTATATGTGTTTTTCATGGAAGCCACTTTAAATACTTTGAAGGTAATAAAGATTGAACTGAAGTAGAAATACATAAGTACTTTTGACAATATTATTATATTGAGAGCCATGATAAAGGTGCTAGACAGTGGCGCTCCAGATGGATTTCACATGCTAACATGCCTGAAGGTCTGGGTTCAAGTCTCTAATCCCCACCTACAGTATAGAAACTTCACAGGTGAAGGAGCAGTGCTGCAGGGATCTTTCCTCTCTTCCCCTTTGTCTTCTCTTCCATCTTAATTTATGTTTTAATATTTTATTCATTTTTGATTAGAGACATGGAGTAATTGAGAAGGAAAAGGGACATAGAGAAAAAGAGAGGAAGAAGACACTTGGCAACACTGCTTTATCACTTGTAAGTTTCCCTTTGAATATGGAGACCAAGGACTTGAACCTGGGTCGTCGTGCATTGCAATGTGTTGCCTTAATCAAGTGTGCCATTGCCAGGTCCCATTTCTCATTTCTCTTTGTGATTATATAAAGGGAAAAAAAAGGATGAAAGAAAGGAAATGACCAGAAAAAACAAGAACAGAACAGATACACTAGGATTGAGGTGGAAATCAGGAGTGTAGTCAGTGATTAGAACAAAGACTGTTTCCACATTTCTATGCAGGAGACAATTGTGATAATGTTAGTGAGACATAAGCTCACATAACAGATGTTTGAACTACCTGTCCAGGAAACCCCCATAGAATAAGTACTTTGCATTGAAGAGGCTTATTTAAAAATGAAATCCTCTGCCTGGCAGATTCTAAGTTGAGTTGTACCATTCAGATATTGATACACCTTAGCATAAGTACAGAAACTCAGAGGCACCCACCTAGCCATTCAGTTTAAGTATGCCACTTACATCACAGCTGCCCACAGGCTCCTGCAGAAAGACTTGGCCCCCGGGGAGCTACTCTGGCAGGTGGCTGTGCATATGCAGGTACTACACAACAGATCTACTCAGACCCGAAGGGTTTTATCAAATACTTTACCTTAAGATGATTCTGACTGCATCTTGCAATTTCTAGCTCATAAATTTGGCACCCTACAAGCATACACTTTGCTTTTAATTTAAACAACAAAACAAAACAACTGTATTTATTTGATCTAAAGGGAAGGGGCAGATAGAGAAGGAGAGTGAGAGTGAGAGCGAGAGAGAGAGAGGAAGACAGACAGAGACACAGAGAGAGAGAGAGGCTTGCAGACCTGCTTCACTGCATGAGAGCTTCCTCCCTGCAGGTGGAGACCAGGGAGTTGAACCCAGGTCCTTTGCACATTGTAACATGTAAGCTCAACCAGGTGTGCCACTGCTTTTACCTTTTTTGCATGCCACTTAATGATCAGTTAATCAGACCTCAGTCAAGTTTTTGTTTATACACTGCAGCTTGATTATACACTTGGTTAAAAAATTCTTTATTATTCACAGAAAAGGAGGTTTTCACTAGCTGTAACTGCTGCTGGTGCTGCTGCTGCCTCTTCTCCTTCCTCCTTCTCTTCTTCCTTCTTCACTAAAAATAAAGCATAGGAGGTAATTTCCCCCTGCTTGATAAATATGTGTTCTTTATTGACTTAGTGAAGTGTGAACAACAAAAAATCATTGTAATTATTTTATGCAGGTGACCTACAAAGTATGATTGAATAAGGAGCTATTCATGTAGTTGCAAGTTTCAGGACCATGTCACAAAATAAGATTAAAAAACTACTATGTTAAAAATAATTCAAAGGACAGAAACTTCTGAACTTTATAGTTTTATCTTTTGTCTTACTCTAAAGTTTAGACCCTTAGAACTTTCAACGACAAAAGATTTATTCTGCAAATATAGGCTTTATTTGTATAAGCTAGATTCATGCTGAAAATTTTTTGTCCAATATTTTGGCATGTATAAAATAGTCTTAATATTATTTTTTCTGGGAACATATATAGTTCATGAATAGAGAATATGAAGTAATACTGCATAAAGGTGCATAATGAATGTCTTCAGATGATGCACTGACATTTCTAGAAATGCCTTTGCTTCGAATCAATTCACTAAAACCAGAAAATTATTTGACATTCAAAGCTACAGGAAACACTGCATGAATATTTTTTCCATTGTAAGAAAGGATTGATCATAGAATGTCCTAGAAAACGAAGATTCTGCCTTTTGTTTTAAAGATATTCTGCTGAATTCATTTATTTATTTTACTTGTTAGGTGACTTCTACTCATAAGATCATATAAATTGGGAAGCGTTAGATGTGTTCCTGACTCTAATAAAATTCACATGGGCTTTTACACTATTAGAATTAAAACATAATCAATAACTTTATAATAAATATCATAATCATCTCAGCTACCTATGACAAATGGTTTTTATGACAACTATAACTCAAGTTTATGATTAGCTATCACTATGTCCTAGGACCATTAAGTTGAATAGTTTAACATTATAGAAAAAATTTGATTTTCAGAAAACAACTAAATTACTCTAACAAGGAAGATAGACTTACTGGTTATAAATCAGGCATAATAATAGCTTTTATGCAAACATTATCTACACCACTTTCTTGACTATCAGAACCATGACTAATGATTAACAGCTTTTCCATGTTTTTCTTTGTTTTTTAATTTTTTTTGGCATTATCTTTATTTATTTATTGCATAGAGGGAGCAAGGAGTTCAGAGGGTATGGAGTGATAGAAAGGGAGCGAGACAGAGACTCCTGCAGCTCTGCTTCACCACTTGCAAAGCTTTCCCCCTGCAGATGGGGACCAGGAGCTGGAACCTGGGTCATTGAGCTTCATAATGTGTGCTCAACCAGGTGCACCACCACCCCGCCCCAGGTGTTTCCATTTTTCAAAAGTGCTTTAGAGCACTGCACAATTTCTCATTATCTTCAGTTCCCTGTATTGAAACTTAAAGTCTCTAGTTATAACCTACTTTAACCAAAACTGTTCTTTAAAGTTGTAAGAATCAAATAGATCTCCTCTCTAAAGCTATAGAATTTCTGTGGTGGTCCAGTATAAGTGAATCACATATAGTATTTTAGTACTTTAAGTACTTCTACTAATTTCCCACTTACTCATAGTAATGCTACAAGCATAGTGATAATATTAATTTCATCTATCAAGTCTGAAATTTAAGTATAAATACAATAAGTGGCTGTCCAGTATTACAAAGCAGTGCTATGATTTAAACTCAGTAGTCTCACTAGAAAGTTTATAAACGTAGAGGTTTATAAAGTCAAGGAATCCATGTAATAAATTCACTCACTCATCATGACAGCTAAACAGAGTAATAGTACTATAAAAAGTTTTAATTTGCAATGGCAATATAAAACCTATCATGTGAAGCTTTTGTTTAAAATGGATTTATCTCCTAAAATATTTGCCAGTAAAAATTTTAACTAGAATTGCAGAAGTCAGATACTATATTTTATGTATTAAAATTTTACCCTATTTCTGTATTCATTCTTTGTCTATACATTTTGCTTAGCTTCGACAAGTAAAAAAAAGTGTGAAAAGATTCAGAAGTATCAATTTATTTTTAAACATCATATGCTCAATAAGTATACAAATCTAGTTTTGTTGCTCTAAGCCTAACATAGCCTGGAAAAAAGTAGCTTTTAGCTTTTAGGTCAACTATCCTTTGCTTTCTTTTTCATATAAAGGGATAAGTGTATATAAAGTGGAATGTTTCTGAGTTATGGAAACAATTTAGCCTTTGGCGTGAGTATTAGAAGGGTGGGAGCTCATTTAAGTAAATAAGATATGTTGAAAAGGCGGACAATATTATTATCCTTTCCACAAAATTATAGTGAGTGGCACAATGTATAGTGTAAATATGATACAGATACTACTGTTTGAAAAAAAAATCACAGGTTTCTGTGATCTGTTCTCAAAGTTCATCTCTTGTAGAGGATGATTCATGTGGTAGTATCATAAATATACTATGTGTATTTTAAACATAATCATTGTGTGGGACAGAGGGAGAGGGCAGTGGTTGGGCACCTACTTTGCTATACATACAACCCAGCTTTGAAATTTAGCACCACATGGGAATGCCACATCATTGGGGCAATCTCTGGTGCTGTTTCGCCTCTCCCTGTCTCTCTGTATCTCTATCAGAATGAAAAAAAATGCATCCCAGGTGTGGTGAGATCATGCATGCATGAAACTCCTATACCCCAAAACAAACTTATATGGAGAAGCTGTAAGTAATAGAAAACAGATATACAAAGTTTGGGCTGTGCTGATTTTGCTGAAGATTTCTTTTTATAATATAAAATTTTTATTGTGCTTGGGAATTTGAAAGTTCGGTCAAAACAAATGTGATCTGAGTTTATTGATCTCACATGACATAGGTGTTTTCTTCAAGCAAGTAACACATAGTGGGACCCATTAAGTATGTGTACTGTCTCCAAATTGAATATTTTTATCAAAGTTTTATTTAGAAGTTTTATTTAATTTTTGCCACTAGGACTATTACTAATGATGTTGGCTCAGTGCCTGTGTGGCTTCATTGCTCCTGGTGGCCATTTTGTTTTTCTGTCTTCTAGATAGGCAGAGAAGGAGAGACAGTGTAGAACTGCTCTAATTCTTTTGAAGCATCCCCTCTACAAGTGGTCAGCCAGGTTCCTTGTTAAAGTTCATGTGTGTGCTTCGCAGAGTGAGCTGTGTGAGCCACCCCCTTCTGCCAGCTCTAAAGTATGTAGGTAGATTGATATTGTCTACAAACTGTCAGGGTACACATTTAATTTTTTTTGTAAAAAAAAAGTCAAACTATTTTTCTTATAATAAGAAAAATAATTTTAAGAAAAGTAATTTTAATTACTTTAAGAAAAGTAATTTTAGAGGAGTGGTTTTCTAAATTTACACACACACACACACACACACACACACACACATTCTATTGAAGTAATGGTGTATAAGACTGTTTCTTTTTGCCTCCAGGGTTATGCTTGGGCTCTGGTGTGCACTACGAATCCACTGCTCCTGGAGGACATTTTTCCCATTTTGTTGCCCTTGTTGTTACTCTTGTTGTTGCCGATATTATTATTGTTATCATTGTTGTTGTTGTTGGACAGGACAAAGAGAAATCGAGAGAGAAGGGAAGACAGAGAGTGGGAGAGAAAGACAAACACTTGCAGACCTGCTTCACCACCAGTGAAGTGAGCCCCCTGCAGGTGGGGAGCTGGAGGCTCAAACCAGTATCCTTACGCTGGTCCTTGCGCTTCGCACCATGTGTGTACACTTAACCCACTGAGCTACTGCCCTACCCCTGAGACTGGTTTTCAAAAATATATTTTGTTTATTATATTTAATGAAAGAGAGAGAGAGGAGGGAGAGGGAGAGAGAGAGACGAGAGAGACCCAGAGCACTGCTCGGCCTACCTGAAGCTTGTTCAGGGGATTGAAGTTGAGAGTTTTTGGAGCCTTAGACCTGAATGCACAACTGTTATGCTTTCCTTCTGCCCATTGTACATTTTAAAGGTACAACTTCACCTTTCTTCCTACTGTATTCACTATAAGGTATATACTAACAAGATGCGGACATAATTCTCCCACAAGCTCAGGGTCTCTCCTCCCATATATGTAATTTAATTAAATATAGCAGTTAAAATGCTTATTTGTATCTCCTTGGTGGCTTTAAGTCTATAAATATTTTGTTGTGTCACATGATTCCAGACTCCATGTACTTTTAGCCCAGAGACTACTTCCCTGAGAGGTAGAATTGAATGAAAATGGATTCATTTGTAATGCCTCCAGAGGGTGCCAGGCAGATTTCCATCACAGTGAAGAGTTAATATCTGCATCCACATTACATTCTAATTGATGGCTTTGTCTGATGTTTGAACAGCGTTAAATTGCTGATGCACATGTGATGGAATGCCTATTGTCAGGCTAGAAATGAAAACTCTGCCTCATCACAGTGGTGGCTTTTAAATGATTTGTAGAGAACTGACTTTGATGTTTGTACTAAAGGTCAGAATTAGAGCCCTCACTTTTCCAGAGTAAGTCCTATGTGTTATGTCTTCCTTGGACATAACCCATATTCCACAGTTCAGTATTTGCAAATGCCCCTTGGAAGTGATAGAGACTGATTTGTAGCAGCTTTTTTTTGGGGGGGAGGGCGGGATTCTGGAGAACTGTGTTGGAACAGTCTCAGCCAGTTAATCAATAATTCATGAATTTAGCAGTTAAAGAACTAAAGATGCCAGGTCACTATAGCAGGTATTTACTGATGTTTAAGACAAACAAAAACTCCAAATGTGACTTGAATTATCCTTCTGTTAGATAATCTCTTAACCTCCTAACCCATATTAATCATTATCACTAATTTCATATGCTACTTCTTTTCTCTGCCCATTTTAATATGACCAAAGATAGAATTCAGACGTTGTGCATTCTCAAATCATTTTGAGGTCAGGCTAAGCAGAAAATAAGATGGGGTGGAGGTTGGTTTAGTGGAAGAGGAAAAAGGGGAAAGAAAAGCTCTACAAGTCATTCCTAGATGGTTCTAGTACATGGTCCTATATAAGTGTGCATAAACTAGTATATATGTGCAAAGGTGTGACTGTTAGATAGACTTTCTCCTTTGCTACAATAGCTTGTGGAATTATATTTTTCTGCATAATTTAACGCATTTAATTTTTTTTCCTAACAATTGTTGGCACGCTTTCTTCCTCTAACTCTGGAAAAGCCCCTTTTTTTCCTTTCTCTCTCTCTTCTTTTCTTTTTTTTTTTATGCACCACAGCCATAGCTGGAGCTGGATATCTACATGACTCCACCACTCCTAGAGGCCATTAATTGTTGCTGGAAGTTGAAAGACAAAGATAGAGAGGGTGAGAGAGACAGAAGGAGAGTTACCTGTATCACTGCTTTGATACTGTGATACTGCGGTTGGGGATTGGGAGTCTTGAATCCGGATCCTTGTACACAGTGACATGTGTGCTGTAACAGGGAAGCTACTACCTGGCTTCCAGAGATAGCCCTATTAAATAGTACAGTCCACCCAAGACTCAGCTTGTGCTTCACGTTCACTATCTCTAACCTAATACATATCACTCTGAGGTTATTATCATGCCCATTTCACAGACATAGAACCTAGATTGAAGAGAAGTTCTTTGTTTTTTGTTTCCCCAACAGCTCACTTTCCCAGATTTTGCTCTTAATATTTGGTCCATGTACTCCATATTCATCCATAGAATACTATTCTAGATTTTTCTGGTTGTCCATGCACTCTGCATTTCACCCGTCTTCATATCTTTAAATTTCCTCTGCTTGCATGCCTTCATTCTCATTTGCTTTATCTACCCTAGTTAATTCCTCTTTTTACCAAAGTACCAAAAAACAGTTCCTGTTTTTTTTTTTTTTTTTGTAGGGAAATTGCACTATGGATTTATAATCAGTCAGCAGAGTCAAAAGATTTCAGGTATATAATTTAACATCAGTGTGTGTGTGTGTGTGTGTGTGTGTGTGTGTGTGTGTGTGTGTGTGTGTACACAACTCGGGCACCTGCTGAATTTCCTATTCTCTCCTCCCACCCTTCCCTCTGATAATCACCATAGCTTTACAAAGTCTTAGAGATAGTTTGGTTACTATTTATTTTGCAAATGTCTTTGTTTTAGTTATTGATCTTCCACATATGTGTGGAACTATTATATGGTTATCTTATTGGAGAAAGGTTTCCCAAGAAAGTGATTTGTCTTTATTCCCTGCTAGAATTAATCACCCTCTGAGTCTGCCATGAATTTTGCATATTTTATCTGACTTACCTGTGTGTGTATTTCTCTCTCTGATGGGATTGTTTCTCATTTGAGGGAAAGGAGTCTATTGATCTTTGTCTTCATTGGCTATCTCCATACCTGATATTCATTAATTCTCATTGTTCATTTGCTAACTCTAGATAAAAATAAATCCTTGGTTAAAAGTGGCAAGTGAAAATTTCAGTCAGGAACACAATTTTTATTTTGTGAATTGAGTGTTTACATATTTGGTCTTTCTTAAACATTGAGAGCATTTTACTTCATGAGGGCCACTGGAATGTAATTGGAGCTGTGCATAGTCCTCATTCTGTGCAGAGGTGCTGAGGGCCTCTCCTTCACACTCTTTGCCTCTGCCTTTTCTGATGGAGTTCACTTGTCAACCACTGGCCCTACAGTGAGCTAATCTGTTGTCAGTTGAGTTCTGCTTTTTTCCCCACCATAGTGGGGGACTCAGAAACATCAGAAAACTTAGTGAGGGATCTTAGAATCCAGCTGAGATGACAAATTTAATACATAGAAATTTAGGTCCAAATGCTCTTAATCTGCAACCATAATACACTGGTGGGTTACTGAAGACCGCTTATAGTTAATTAGCCCAGTTATCCTAATACCACTCTGCAGGATACAACAAACTGTCATCCAAAACCGTGGAGGGAGAAAACCTCCATCTGCTGCTCCTGTAGCAAGGTTATGAATCCACTCTCTCCTTGCTTGGCAAAAGGCTGCCCTTGTTGGAAAGATGCCACCCCAGATTTTTACTTAAAGGTTACACAGTCCAGTTAACTCATGTCACCAGTCCCAAGGGAATTCTAGGTCTTCTTTGCTGGCCTTTTTTTTAACCAGCACTTCTTAGCCCTGGCTTATGGTGGTGTGAGGGACTGAACTTGGGACTTTGGAGCCTCAGGCATGAGAGTCTTTGCATAACCATTATCCTATCTACCCCCCCCCCCGCCTTACAGTGTTTTAATCCTGCATGTATTCATGGATATGTAATAAACCATACTTCTTGTATTTCCATAGGGTTGTTGTTTCATTTGGTTCTGCCTATTCTTATGCTGAATTTGTACTTTTTAAACTAGTTTTGGTAACATAAATCATCCCAGTCAAGGTCATTTTTTACCCCTTTAATTTATAGATAGTAGGTCTTTTGCTTTTTGGCAATTAGATTATCTTAAAAATAATTTCTAAAACATGTAAGTTTAAATTTTGTCTTCATTCAAATACATTATCCTTGACATAATTGCATATTTTCAAATTTCTCCCAAGCCTCAAAGGTTAATAGTATGTGTTTGCATAGTAGTTCCTCCAACTTTCATTTTTTTGTTTCCTTTTCCTATAATCACACCAACATCAAAACATAGATGAAGGAATTAACCAATACTGTTTTCTGTAGGGATAAGGCATTTACCCTGATTATTATCAGTACAACTTTCTGGATACTTGGTATGGTTGACTGTTTTTGCACCGAAGGTTTTCTTTACTATTATTTACCTTAAGGAAATATACTTATCTTCCTTTCCTAGGTAAAAAGATGGCCTATCAGAAGGTCAATGCTGACCAGAGAGCTCCAAGACATTCACATTACCTTGATAATGATGACTTACAAGCCACTGCCCTGGACTTAGAGTGGGATATGGAAAAGGAGTTGGAGGAACCTGGTTTTGACCAGTTTCAACTGGACAGTACTGAGAATCATAACATGGAGAATTCGGAGACTACAGACCTGAATCTCGATTCCATTCAGCCAGCAACTTCCCCCAAAGGGAGGTTTCAGCGACTTCAAGAAGAATCTGACTTTAGTCCTCACTATTCAAGATCTATACCAAAGAACAGTCCCTGTAACTTTTGCCGCCTTTTAAAAATACTTTGCACAGCCATCACTTTGTTTATCTTTGGAATTTTAATAGGATACTATACACATAAACGATGCCCTTCAAGTGCTACATCTTCAGGAACACTTGATCCTCAATCATACCATGAGATTCTCAATGGAATTCAAGCAGAAGACATCAAGAAGTTTTTCAGGTAAGTGCAAAAAAAAAAAAAAAGGGGGGGGGGACATGGTAGAATGTGTTTTCTGGGACAGATGTCTCACAAATAGTATTGAACTAGTGATTTTTGCCATGATGTAATCTTACTCTTGGAAATGGAGAAACATGATTTACTGATACACTCTTTGAGGTACACTTTTTATAGACTTGTGATACTGCAATGCAAGTTTATGATACTTTTTAAAATTGATAATAATAACTATAATTACTCTAAAGAGTAAGACACTAGCCAGATCAAAGGTTGCATTATTTTTTCCTCTTGGGAAACTCGTTTGGGCCAAATTGGGATATAAAAATTGCTGATGCAGCAGACTAAAATGAAGACCATTAGTTATATGATCTAAATTCTTTTTTAAATTTTATTTTGTTATCTATATATTTATTTGATAGAGACAGTCAGAAATCAAGAGGGAAGTGGGAGATAGAAAGGGATTGAGACAGAGACTCCTGCAACACTGCTTCACCACTTGCAAAGCTTTCCCCTTGCAGGTGGGGACCTGGGGCTTGAACCTGGGTTCTTGTACATTGTAACATGTGCACTCAACCAGGTATACCACCACCCAATCCCATGATCTGAATTCTTAATGACATCAAGATAAAGTAAACCTGTCTGGGGAGCAGAAGTAACTCTTGTCTTTTATGGACAGGGCCTAATCTTACTGGGGCCTCAGAACCTAAAGAGCTGGTCAGTTCTTCCAGCTCAGAAAAGAACTTCCATCTACAAATTCCATTAGTAATGAAAGCAGAGGTTTATTTTATTATGTTTTTATTTATAAAAAGGAAACATTAACAAAACCATAGGATAAGAGGGGTCAAATTCCCACCACCAGATCTCTGTATCCCCTCCCCTCCCCTGATAGCTTTCCTATTCTTTAACCCTCTTGGAGTATGGACCCAAGGTCATTGTAGGATGCAAAAGGTGGAAGGTCTGGCTTCTGTAATTGCTTCCCTGCTGAACATGGGCGTTGACAGGTTGATCCATACTCCCAGCCTGTCTCTCTTTTTCCCTAGTAGGGAAGGACTCTGGGGAAGCGGAGCTCCAGGACATATTGGTGGGTTCCTCTGTTTAGGGATGTCTGCTCAGCATCATGCTAGCATCTGGAACCTGGTGGCTGAAAAGAGAGTTAACATACAAAACCAAAAAAAAAAAATGTTGGCCAATCATGAACCTAAAGGCTGGAATAGTGCAGATGAAGAGTTGGGGGGGTCCTCCATTTTGTAGATAGCTAGTCGGCATATTTTAGTTATATTCCAAAGGGCCTATGGCTATGCTAGTGTTTGTTTTTTTTTTTTCCCTTGAGCCTGGCATCTGATATGCAGGTGGATCCAAGTTATCGTCTGGGGAGATGATGTCATGACTGGAAAAAGGACCAGAAAGCTGGATCAGGGAAGAGAGTAGCTCCCAAATATGGGAAAGGTGTATAAATATTGTTGACTCTAATCCCCATTGATTTGATCTGATCTGATCTGGGGCCCATATTCAATTTAGGAGCTTATGTGACCTCTGCATCCCTATAGATCCAACCTCACATTCTGTGTTCATGAGCAGGAACATCCCAAGCTGCCCCAATATCAGGACCCATCTTCCTCAGGTGTAGCATAGAGTTTGTTGTCCATCCTCCCTTCAGAGAATGGACCATTCTCTACCATTGTTGATCCAAGTTGAGGGTAGGGTCCTATGGGGGGCCCACAAAGGGATCTATTTTGTTGTTCCTGATAGAGATGACCAGTAACAATGGAGAGAGGGATTTATTTGAGGTCTAGGCCCATCATGTCTGTTTGGGAATCTCAGGACTCCCCATCTAGGGCCCCATTGGTGGGGTGGCCTGATAGTATCTAAAGAGTCATCAATCAAGTATGCCAGTCTCTTGCCCTTATTCAGCTTTTGCCGTCCTTGCTTTGCTAAGGTTAGCTTTGTAGTGAGTGAGAAAACTGTAATAGGAAGTAGGTGAGATGGGGAAAGCAGAGGTTTATAAGGCCCTTTAGTTGTTAATGGATTTTCTTGCCATTCCCTTTCTCTTGTTTTTGAACTATTGATTCAACTATATGTAGGCTGATTGCTAGCTATTCATTCATGTAGTTCAGGTGATGCTGAATAGGCATCGTTAGCTGCTTGCAACAGGGCAAATTCTACCAGATGACGTTTAAGTCAGCCTGATTCCCTCCATCCTAGCTCCATTGCTGTCACAGTCTCCTTCATCATGGGACTAGTTTCACTATTACCTGCTGTAACATTGAGGCAGTTTCTGGAAGTATGGGACTCTTCCACCCCTAAGATAACCAGTGAACACATATTTTATGTTAGGAAGTTCACAAGCTTGACATTGCATGGAATTCACATCTGACCTTCTATAATAAGGTTTTTTAAGATTTATGTTTTTCTTTTTATTAATATTAAATGATAAAAGTAAACATCCTTAGCTTTAAATTCTGAGTTCTTTGGATGTCATACAACTGGTTGATAACACAGAACTTTCTTTTCTTGTGATCTGATTGGCATATGTATTGAGTTGTATAGGTGTCCTTGGTTTTCATATATAGGGAAGTGCAAACTGAAATGGGGAAAATAGGTACTGGCTTATCTATATATGAACCATATTCATTAGAGGAGGACAATCCTATGTGAATCATTATGGTTTTTGTAGGTAGGCGAGGAAGAGGGTAACCTCATCCTCAGTTTGTTCTTTCTAGGTTACACTGACTATGACAACCAAAATGTTGGCTGGTGTGCATATTTCCAGGAGGGCTATTTCCAGGAGATCATGTCCACTGAAAAGGCATCCTTTGATTTTGTGTTAACATATCACCCATGTTGAGTTGTGTTGTAACTTTTCTTGAAGACCACATCCCAGTGGCTAATGGAAATGTGTTTGATACACTCCTGTTTCTGTTGCTCCTTATCTCTAAGAATCCCTGAACATGGGATATGCAGATAGTAGCATTTCTTATGGTATTTCCAGACATAAAACTATTTAGATTAAACTGAACTGAACAGATATGCCATTGTCTTTTAAGTGTATGATTGTATATCACTCAAGTTATATTTGCAACAACAGAAACTGTGGATATTAAAAGCACAGGGTGTTTGAAGTAGAAAAACTGATGAAAAACCAAGACACTAATCCAGGGGACACTATGCCCAGAAAATAACAAATACAGCAATTACTATATATTGAATTAAAGAACAAAGGGAATGAAATTAGCTTGACAGAAGCCACTCATCTGTGGCATTTTGTTATAGTAGTCTATGTGTAAGAAAGTGGGGTAAGGAAAGAGGTGCAAATGGACCCTGATGATCTTCTCAAAGGAAACCAGCTCAGTGATTGAAACTAACTTGTCAAATAGAAGCTAAAGGTCTGATCAGGTGGCCCAGATATGTGCAAGGAATAAACCTGGAGAGTTTTATCACCCAGGTCAAAGAAAGATGAGCCCTTCTCTGGGGATGGGCTGGTTTCCAGGAACCCACAAGTAATCTAAGAAGGATAATTTACCTGATGATTCCTGCTAGATTCAGAGTGCTATGTTAGCTCAAGGAATATCCCTCAAGTGAACACCTTATGATTCTGCCTGCTTTACCTGACAGGCTCAGTGCCTCTGTTTCTTTCCTTGAGATCGCAGAACCACTGAGTTAGAATGAATGGTAACACAAGACAGAGTAGGCAAGTACTCTCTGTCCTTTAACTGCAAAATCCCCAAATAAAAATGGTCAGATTGTGGGAAAAAGTTCAAAGTTCTTACTAGCCAATGACACAGAATATTAGAAGTACTCACTAAAGAAACTTAAGTCACTAATGACCAAGATTAGTAAAGGTATTGTCTTTTTTCTTTTCTTTCTTTCTTTTTTTTAATTGCAGGATAGAAAAGAAATACTAGATGAATAAGTGCATATTGAGAGTAAAAGTGCTTTTTGACTATATTTCATAGTTGTGCTTGCTAAAGTATGTTTTGTGTGTGCCAAGTGCTTGGTAATGTGTTGACCAAATAAGTGGGATGCTTGTTTACACTTGATCACATTTTTAGACATAGTCAAGATTATCATAGAAGTAGAAAAAGTTTGTTACTACATGTGTAACTATGTATATAGTAATTTTTAGTATAACTCTTTGTCACTTCCACCTATGCTTAACTTGTTGCTTTTGCAAAATGTGTTCATTCTTTTACATCTTTATTTTTTCCTTTCCTATATCTTTTGTGTGTTAATTAGCAGGGTATATTCAAATATATAGTAAACATACCTATGACGTAGTAGACTTAAGATAAGCCATGAGGGAGTCAGGAGGTAGTGCAGCCAGTTAAGCGCAGGTGGCGCTAAGTGCAAGTACCAGTGTAAGGATCCCGGTTCGAGCCCCCAGCTCCCCACCTGCAAGGGAGTCACTTCACAGGTGGTGAAGCAGGTCTTCAGGTGTCTATCTTTCTCTCCCCCTCTCTGTCTTCCCCTCCTCTCTCCATTTCTTTCTGTCCTATCCAACAACAATGACATCAATAACAATAGCAATAATAACTACAACAATAAAACAACAAGGGGAACAAAAGGGAATAAGTAAATAAATAAATATAAAAAGCAACAACAATAAGGGCAACAAAAGGGAAAATAAATAAACAAATATAAAAAATTAAGAAAATATAAGCCATGAAAGCTTATTCCACTTTTGGCTTGAAATAGTAATTATTAAATTAATCCAGGGAAGCTTTGATGACACACTAATCTTTGAATAGGAATTATCCATTTGACTGCCATTATTAATGTGGAATCTGGGTTCACTTCTCTCCAGAGGCCTCAGTAGTCAGAGACCTGATTTTCACTGAAATATTGAGCCGTCAAAGTAACTTACCATATGTGTGTTAATTTAATCATATTGCTTTAATTCCTAATACCAACCATTTGGCTGTGTACTTCAGTACATTATTGTCCTATTCCAATTATCCAGAATGAAAGGTCATTACTCTTCTTCTAGGGTATAGACTTTGTGACTGTGTCAATGTATCAAGTGTTTATACCTTGTCTAATCAGCCTAGACTAGTTGAAAATCTAGTTATATTATATAAACATATATTTATCTTACTTGGATAGTATGCCTCTTTGCCTTCTGTGTGTTCTAGATTTGAGCGTGGCCCCCATCACACTTGGAGAAACTTCAGTGATTTTTTTTTTTTACCCCAGTCTCTTGCTCTATCTTTGTGTCTTTATCACAAAAGTCATCCCAGAGTACCTGGAGATGATCAGAACAAACAAACAAAAAAACCAAAAACAAACAAATAAAACATAGGGCTATTCAGATGTCTCTTTAAATTAGAGTAAGCTTGAATGTGGCAGGTTCAATGTCTCATTCCTGTTATATAATGGATATACTCACCTTTAATAAAATATGTAATTCAAAGAAGTAATAATATATGTATATGTTTTTTATGGATACTTATATGGGTAATATATGTGTATGTATATATGAACACACAAAGATCTTTAATTCATGGTATATACTAAACAGTAAAGTGTGTTGAGAATTTCAAAAATTACTAAGTTAATATATTGTGATAAACTATTTGATGTTAATTCACCAATGAGCTTAAGTATATTTTTGAATGAAGAAATAACATTGCCTCTTGACAGTATTGACAAGAATGCTTCTTTACAGCTATAGATATTGTGAAATGCTGAGAAGAAAGGAGAAAATGTCTTGTGTTCTAATTATAGGTAATATGGTACATTAACTTTTTTAAAACCTTTATTTATTTATTAGATAGAGACAGCCAGCAATCAAGAGGGAGAGAGACTGAAAGACAGCTAGAGCACCAACTCTACCACTCACAAAGCTCCGCCCACCCTCGCAGGTGAGGACTCCGGTTTGAACTGGCTCTTTGTGCATTATAGCATGCGTTCTCAACTAGATGTGCTAACGCAGGGCCCCCAGTGCATTAACTTCTTAATGCAAAATATTTTTTATTTTAGTTTATAATAAAATATGGCTAGGAAGTTGTGAAGAATAAAGTAAAGCCACCCATAATCTTACCATATTTATGCCATGGGAAGTGTTACAGTGGACAGTGTGTTGCATTCTCAATGGCATCCTAAATTCAGTGCCTCCCCCCAAGCCCCCGCATGTGTCAAAGTAGAATTCTGATTCTTTCTCTTTTCTTCTGTCTCATAAATAAATACAATACAAATTCTTACCACTTTTGAAACTTTCTTTTTTCTATCTTTTCTCAGCAGCAATGATATTATACCGTGCATATTCCTTTGATATATGCTTTTGAACTTTTTCACTTACAATTTATTTGAAACCATTTTGAGACAGCAAATATAGTTTTACATCACTATATAAAATACTGCTGGTATTCCATTATACAAATGATATAAATTTATTGAACCTGTTTTCTTAAGTCTGATCATTTAGGTTATCTCTATAAACATTCTTATATAGAAGTCTTTGTGGGCTTATTTAATTATTCTCTTCTGATAAATTCCTGGAAGCAAATCACAGATTCAGAGAGTTTCAGTTTGTTTAGTTGTTATATTTGTATTACTAAATTGCCTTGCAGGACTGCCAGCCTTTTAGGTCTTAATTATTTTTATTTGTTTTGATAGGCCAAAAATAGTGTTGACAAACTTTTATATCTTAGTTGACAGTTGGTATTTCTTTTTGCATGTGTGGTTAGTATGTTTTTTTAGCTGAAAACACTTTTTATTTGAATTGGTTAAAGTATCTACATGAATTTAGGAATGCTGCTGTTCATTTTTCTAGAAAAAGACATATTTTCTCATTCATTTTTTCTTTTTAAACTGTATAATCTTATTTTAAAAAGGTTTATTTTTATAAATTTATTTATAAAATGGAAATATTAACACAACCATAGGATAAGAGGAGTACAGTTCCACACAATTCCCACCACCAGAGTTTCGTGTCCCATCCCGCCCATTGAAAGCTTTCTTAGTCTTTATTATTATTATTTACAAAAAGGAAACATAGACTAAACCATAGGATAAGAGGGGAACAACTCTACACAATTCCCACCACCAGAACTCTGTATCCCATCCCCTCTCCTGATAGCTTTCCTATTCTTTAATTCCCTGGGAGTATGGACCCAGGTCATTATGAGATGCAGAAGGTGGAAGGTCTGGCTTCTGTAATTGCTTCCCTGATGAACATGGGTGTTGACAGGTTGATCCGTACTGTACTACCAGCCTGCCTCTCTCTTTCCCTATTGAAGAAGGGTTCTGGGGAAGTGGAGCTCCAGGACACATTGGTGTGGTTGTCTGTCCAGGAAAGTCTGGTTGGCATCATGTTAGCGTCTGGAATATGATGATTGAAAAGAGAGTTAACATACAAAGCCAAACAAATTGTTGACAAAACATGAACCTAAAGACTGGAATATTTCAGATGAAGAGTTGCAGGGTCCTCCTTTTGTGGATAGCTAGTAGGCATATTTTAGTTATATTCCAAAGGTCCTATGGCTATATGAGTTTTTTTTTTTTTTTTCACCTGAGCCTGAAATCCTCTATACAGGTAGATCCAAGTTATTGTCTGGGGAGATTGTGTCATGGCTACAAAAAGGACCAGAAAGTTGGATCAGGGAAGAGAGTAGCTCCCAAATATGGAAAAATATATAAATATTGTAACTATAAACCCCATCGATTTGATTTGGGGCCTATATTCATTGCAGGAGCCTATGGCCACCTCTGCTTTCCTGTAGGTATGAGCTCGCATTCTGTAGTCATGGCTAGGAACATTCTAAACTGCAATAATTTCAGGACCCTTCTTCCCTGAGTGGAGTATATTGGCTCAACCTCCCTTCAGAGAACAGGGCTGCCCCTACCATTGCTGACCCATATAGAGGGCAAGGTCCTGTAGAGGCCCACAAATGGGTCTACTATGTTGTTCTTAATGGAGATGACCAGTGGCAGTGGAGAGAGGGATATGTTAGAGGTCTAGGCCCATCATGTCTGTGTGGGAATCCCAGAGTTCCCTTACTATGGCTCCAGGTGATGAGGTGGCCTTCTTCTTCTTCTAGCGTTTGCCCTTCTTCTGTAGCCAGTCAACAGCATCAGGTTGAGCCTGATGTAAAGTTTCGAGACCTCCTTTGAATCTGGAGAGGTGGCAGTCGTTGACTATGTGGGTCATAGTCTGTCTGTAACCGCAGGGGCAGTTCAGGTCGTCTCTGGCTCCCCAGCGATGGAACATAGCGGCGCACCGGCCATGGCCTGTTCGATAGCGATTGAGGAGGGCCCAATCATAACGTGCTAGGTCAAAGCTGGGTTGACGCTTGCAGGGGTCTGTGATGAGGTGTTTGTTCTTTACCTCAGCTGACTGCCAACTCTGTTTCCAAGAGTCTGGAACAGAGAAGTTCAGTGTAGGCGTAGGGGACCAGATTGGGTGACGAGACGTCAAGCGTTGGACAGGGTGGGCGAAGATATCCGCGTATATTGGCAGGTCCGGTCGAGCGTAGACGTGGGAAATGAACTTAGATGATGCCGCATCCTGACGAATATCTGGCAGGGTGATGTTGCTAAGAACTGGCAGCCGTGGAACCGGGGTGGAACGGATGGTTCCAGAAATTATCCTCATGGAGGAATATATTTTGGAATCGACCAAGTGGACATGGGGGCTACGGAACCATACTGGTGGCCTGGTAATGACCAAACTGAGGTGGCCTGGTAGTGACCAAAAGAGCCATCATTAAAGTATGCTGCTCTCTTGCCCTTATCCAGCTTTTGTAGTCCTTACTTTGTCTGATTAGCTTAGCCTTGGAGTGACTGAGGGAGGTGAAATAGGAAGTAGGTGAGGAGAGTATCTAGATCTAAGTAGAAACCATTTGATTAGGTACTTTATCTTTCTTTCTTTCTTTTTTCTTTTTTTTTTTTTTTTGTCTTTCTACTTGATTGCTGCACTTATTGAGTCGCTGTAAACCATTGTGACCATTGTGTGCTTTTATTTTAAGGTATATATTTTCTCCTACCTTATGGATACATGTGCACATATGCCCTATTTCATGGGTCCTTGTTTATATCTAGGTTCTGAGGCTTTTTTAGGGAGTGTACTACACAAAGTAGGATTAAGGAGTTCTGTGTGCTAGGAAAGGTCTCACCAGAGTAATGAAGCTGGAGAGTTGCATCCCATGGCTGGCATCTCTGGACACAATCCTCAGTGAAACATGTCCAGGTGCCTGCCTTTTAAGTATTAGTTCTTTTTATTTGCTTTGATAGGCCCAAAATAGTGTTCACAAACTTTTATATCTTTGTTGACAATTGGTATTTCCTTTTGCATGTATGGTTACTTTTGTATTTTATTTTTATTGCCACTAAGAATTATTGTTTGGACTCTATGCCTACATGATCTGTCCAAAGCTCTCTGCAGCATTTTTTTTTTTTTTGGAGGGATAGAGATAGAAATAGAGAGGGAAAAACAAAGAGAGACACCTATGGCATCATTTCACTGCTTATGAAGCTTCCTCTCTGCAGGTGGACGACAGGTGCTTGAGCCCATGTTCTTTTGCATGGGGGTGTCTGTGCTCAGTCAGATACACCACTGCTCAGTCAGATCACTTTTTCCTGTGTGTGCAAGAAAGGTTAATGATTTGTAGTATAGTTGCTCGAACATGGGTACAGTTTCTCATTTCACCATGATTGGTATGTATAAAACATTCTTATCCCCATCTTATGTCCTTTTCCATCACCAGGACCTGAACCCCTGTCATAACCCACCCTGTCCTACTTCCCCAGAGTCCTTTGCTTTGGTGCAATACACCAAACCAGTCCAAGTTTTACTTGATGATTTTTCCTTTTCTGTTCCTGATTCTTAATTCTGCTCATGAGTGAGATCACCTCAGTGTCACACTTCTCTCTCTGGCTTATCTCATTGAACATGATTCCTTCAAAATACATCTAAGATGAGGTGAAGAAGGCAATTCATCATTCATAATAGCTGAGTAGTATTCCACTATTTATATATACCACAATTTTCTTAGCCACTCATCTATTATTGGACACGTAGGTTGCTTTCCAAGTTTGGGCTATTGCATAGAGTGCTGCTATGAACATAGGCATCCACTGATCTCTTTGGATGGGTGTCTTTGTTTCCATAGAATATCTCTGCTGAAAGGAATTGCTGGGCCACAGGGTAGGTCAATTTTTAGTCTTCTGAGAGTTCCCCAGTCTGCTATACATAAGGACTGGGCCAATCTATATTCTTACCAGGCTCTTTTACACCTCTCTAACATTTGTTTTCACCACTATTTCTGATGTGTGGTATTCTCACAGAAGTGAAAAAGTATCTCATTGTTGTCTTAATTTACATTTCTCTGACAATCAGTGACTTGGAGCATTTTTTCATGTCTGTTGGCCCTTTTGATTTTAAGATAATTTTCCCTGAGGATTTTTAGAAGATCTTTCTAAATTATGGCTATACCACCCTGAACAGACTTGATCTTGTCTGATCTTGGAAGTTATAAGATCTTTCTCATGAAATTTATACTTCAGAAATCAAAATATTGTGATAATAAAATAGTCTGTCACTATATGTTGGTATCTTAATTTTCTGGATTTTATTTTGTAGGTATATTTTAGCTGTCAAAATAGCCAGTAGTGTAAGTTAAAAAGTAATATAAAATCTCTAGAAACATATCTATTTTAAAGGTCCCAAATGTACAAGGTTTAATAATATTTGGAAAATCAGTATTTTTCACAATCATCTGACTTAGTACAGGCAATTAACTGTGAGGTAATAATATTTACATAAATGAAACACCATATTTTCTTAGCTGGTGATTAATTCTTCAAAACGTTAGGGGGAAATGGGTGGTAGTTCAGTGGGCTAAGCACACCTAGTGTGAAGTGCAAGGATTCTGCTTCAAGCCCCTGGATCCCTACCTGCAGGGGGTTGCCTCACTAGCAGTGAAGCAGGTCTGCAGGTATCTATCTTTCTCACCCCCTCTCTGTCTTCCCTCCTCTCTCCATTTCTCTCTGTCCTATTCAGCAACAACAACAGCAATGACAACAATAACAACAAAAACAAGTGTAACAAAGTGGGGAAAATGGCCTCTGAGGAGCAGTGGATTCATAGTGCAGGCATGGAGCTCTACCAGTAGCCCTGGAGGTAAAAAAAAATGTAGGGGAATATTACTAATAATTACTACGAATAGCTTGATGAATGTGTAACCTTCTCTGGAAACCTAGATAACATTTAGTATTATTTCTGATGTAGTCATATCTCATATTTTAATATGAGTACTTGAAATTGATTCTAAAATATGATTTTCCTTTTTACCTTAAAGGTGCTTTTTTGTTGTCTCTGGAACAAAATTGTTTTATTCTATAATTTTGCCATTTAATTTTATTCAGGGGTTAGTGGTTTATAGCATGTTTATTGGTATATGGGCACATCAATATCCTGAGACTCTTTTCTATTTATTTAAGAAATTTATTTTTTAAATCTCTACTTATTTATTATTGAAGAAAGGCAGAGAGAGATTGAGAAGGGAGGGGAGATAGAAATAGAGGGAGACCTGCAGCCCTGTTTCATCACTCGTGAAGCTTCTGCCCTGCAGGTGGGGCCCAGAGGCTTGAACCTGGGTCCCTATGCACTGTAATGTGAGTACTTAACCAGGTGCGCCATCACCTGGCCTCACCAGACTCTTTTCACTTTCTCTCAAGCCCTACCATAAAGTATTTTGCCTTGTGCAGTACACTCTATACAGTCCAAGTTTCACTTTGTGATCTTGTTTCTTAAGTTAAGCCTGTACGTGAGATCGTCTGGCATTTGTCTTTCTCTTTTTGACTTAGCTCACCTAACATAATTTCTTCAATTTCCATCCAAAATCTTGGTGATGATGTGCGACTCTTTTTTTTTTTATTTTGGAAAATAAATACAGAAGTAAACATTTCCATTCTGGAAATAGAAGGTACATAGTTTTATCATTGCAGCTAACAACTAGCTGTAGAAGAACCCTAGGCTCATGGAAACCCTATACTGCCAAACAGTGCAAAATCTTAAAACCTTACTTGTTAGTCTTTTATCTGTCTGTATCTACCACTCATGGTTATTTCTAGAACTACTTTGCCAAAAAACTTCCTTTATTCATCTCAAATGAAGGTGGCAAGACTATATAGTACTCACTTAAACAATAGCTGGCCATGATTTTTCTTCCTTCTGTAATTTTTTTTTATTGTCTTCTTTGTTCAACTGCAGCCTTCATGATGGTGGAGGCATCAGCATTTATTCACTTCTGCTCCCCAGACACACTTTCAAACTTTTTTTGCTCCTTTCTTGTCTTATGTTATTATTGATACTGTTTTTGCTTTCTGTCACCTCAGCCTTTCTTATTTTATGCTTCCCTCCAGTTTTTTTTTTTTTTAATATTAAAGGGAATCAGAGCAGGAGGGTTGAGAGAACAATAAAGCAACTTGCATTTTAATTGGAGAAAACCATGTAAATGTATAACAAAAGTGCACATAATTCAATTTATGCAAATGATAAGGGAATGAATTTCACAGTAATAGAGTGATGGCTCCTAAAGGAAGTAATTAGCTATTCTATCATTGATCTCTCTCCAGATAACAAATGTACACTGTCTTAAATTTAATCACAAAGCGAATACATAATATAAGATTTATATAACTACGCATAGTATTTTATTGCTCTGGACTTTAGATAAAACAACTGCGTCCATCAGAGTTCCTTAGTGTATGCAGAATGACATTAATTCTCTTAACTGGCTGCATCAGCTGGCAGATAGAAGGCCTGTGCCCTTCTCTATTAGGCATTTGGCTGCTGCAAGAACAGTGCCTCCTAGAGGCTGAATGATGGTCTTGTACAAAAGAGCCCGTGTAAGGTCCTCCTCAGTCCTGATTAGTTCAAGTCCTGTTCTTCCTCAAGGTGTTCAGGTGCCCTGTTCTTCATGATGCTCTTTTTGGTCTCCTACCAATTAACCTCTCTTCTTTCCTTGCAAGTTTCAGCATTTCCTTTTCTCTCTTTTAATCGACATGAGCCACTTCCCACTTTGCATTGTAGAAGGGACTATAACTGTGAATCAGACATACTTGAGCAAGGTGGGATCTTTTCTTTGGAAGAAAATGAAAGTTGAATATAGACCTTTGTGATAAAGACTTTAATATGGATTACCATGGTGTTTTAAAAAGAATATGTCTCTTTGGTTATTCCTTCTTGACATTTGATGTAGATATGGAAAGACATGACAGATTATATGAAATAGAGATATACAAAAATACATAGATTTTGAAATGTCTTTTATATAAAATCTTATGGCATGTGCTAAAAAGTTGATTTTGAAATATAGAGGTTTTTCTTTTCCTTCTTATAAATATGTGTTAAATCTTTAATATATTCCAGGCTTTCTGCTAATCACTCTGTTGTTTTTAATAATATGCTATTTAATCTAATTCTTTTTATTCAGAGAATAAATGAAAGTGAACTTTTTTATATAAAAAAAGTAATTTCCATGATCACATATTTAATGTCCATAAAAATAAGGTCACTTCACAGGATTTTAGGTCTTTCTATTTTTTTATTTATTCCCTTTGTTGCCCTTGTTGTTGTTATAGATTTTATCCTTGTTGGATAGGACAGAGAGAAATGGAGAGAGGAGGGGAAGACAGAGAGGAGGAAAGATAGACACCTGCAGACCTGCTTCACTGCTTGTGAAGTGACTCCCCTCCAGGTAGGGAGCCAGGGGCTTGAACCAGGCTCCTTAGATCTGTCTTTGCTCTTTGCTCCATGTGTGCTTAACCTGCTGCGCCACCACCTGACTCCCAGGTCTTTCCAGTTTTAAGAAGGGTTTGACTTTTCTGTAGGGCCAGCTTTGCCTAAAGGCCTGCCTTATTCCTTCTTAATGATCTCATAAAATTAAAGGACCCTTCTCCCTCTCTCTCTTTTTCCTTTCTCCCCCCTTCCCACCTCCCCTTTCCCTGTACTTTGCTCCATACATCACACACAAACACACACACAAACACACACACACACACACACACACACACACACACACACACACACACACACACTATTTTATTCTCCAGACAATATAACAAGATTAAGTTGCATTCCTAGTAAGAAAGTATCCTTTTTTTTTTTAAGGAACAAACATGCACTATAAATTGATGAAGTAAAGCTGAAAGTAAGATGTACATTGACTTTACTGAAGTTTAAATTCAATGTAATATACTATCTTGCTTCTTGCAGGGACCCTTGCGTGTCTTTAGACACCACTCAATAGGAGATGAGAGGTCCTGCCCATGTTTTAAAGACTTTATTGTAAACTGATGTGTAATTTGTCGTGTTTTTGTATGTGTTGCCTCAATTAAGAGATTTATATACAATAATAAGTTACAAAACAAACAAGAAAGACTTGAACCAGCAACCAGCATATCTTTGGATAAAAACAAATCATCTTTTAGGAGGAAGGATTTTTTTAAAAAATCTATTTAATGGCAACCTTATGAGAGAGGAATGTTGTCTTTTCTTTTATCTAATAGAAAATATGCTTTTCTTAATATTTTTCACAAATGTATTTGATAAAAAAGCATCCTCATTGAGATTGTTACTGATCAAGATGCAAAAAAAAAAAAACCTTTAGTTTTTCAAATTGTGTTTGGGAACATTCTTAGTGGGAGGAATATATTTTACATAAAAGAACTCTTTTGCAGTAACTGCATTCTATAGTCTGCATTCTATAGTCAATGAAATGTATTCTTTTTACTTGTTTACTCACTTATGGGATAGAGAGAGAAGCTGAGATGCAAGAGGGAGATAGAAAAGGAGAGAGATGCCTATAGCACTGCTCCTCTACTTGTGAAGCTTCACCTCCCTTGCATGACAGGGCAGAGGGCTTGAACCCTGTCCTTGTACGTGGTGACATATGTACTCAATTGGGTGTGCCACAACCCAGCCCCAGTGAACTGTATTCTGGTGTCAACAAAATGTTTGTCAGGCATATCAAACTTAAGTGTTTTACTGGTGACTTATCTTAACCCCAAATTCTTAACCACTCAACCTTAGGTTCATCATAATTTCATTATATATTTTGTTTACACATTGACACTATTGCATTGCTTTTCAATTGACTCACTTCTTGACCTTATTCATTCTCAAAAAGGAACAAGATCATTCAGACACAGGAAAAAGGAAAAAAAAAACTGTTTTCTTTCTGTATCAGCTATGTCAGTTTCCTGTGGATTCACTAGACTTTCTAACACTCTAAAAACTGAAAAGTTGACAGTGATCACATTTAATAAAGTAGAGTAGAAGTTAAACAAGGAAAGGTTGGGGATTGATTTCACACTTCTATCTTTCATGTTCCTTTTTTAATGTCAGTGAAATCGTTTCAAATAGACACAGTTCTTTGAGGTTTACAGTGTATCTCATGCTTTAAGAAATTTAGCAAGATAATTGAAATTTGGAGCTAAAAGTATTAGTCAATAATTGCATAGATACAGTTTATAGGGACACTTAAAATATATGTGAAAAGAGGGATAAGTAGTTACACAGAGTTTGAATACACACTTGCAAATCTGAAGTCACAAAGGTCTTAAGCTCAATTCATGGCATCACCATATGCCAAGACTGTGTAGTGCTCTTGTATAACTTAAAAATAAATATTTGTGGCCAAGGAGGTAACACAAGATGCTAAAGCAGTGGAATTTCAAACATGAGGTCTTGAGTTTAGTCCCAAGGACTAAACTTGAGTTTATCCTATATGCCAGATTATCCTGGCATATTCTTTCTTTCTCTCTCTCTAATAAAATACATATAAAAATGAAATGGATCATCTGTGTAGTATTTAGCACATCAAATTAAGAACTATATTACAGTTTTTGGCTGAATATTTATAGCTGATGGGAAAGTTAAAGAAGACTGGCAGATCAAATAGCTAAGAACAGATGATGAATGATGAAAATTTCTTGCCGGCTGCCCTCGTCCTGAGAAATTATAATAGAATGAGCAGATGCTTATACTTTTCAAATATTATGTTCTTATATGAACAAAATGTGATGTTTTATTTTATTTATCACCTTAATGGGAAAACACAAACACCATTCCAGATATTTCAGGGTAAGGTATTTTTAATACTGAGATAAACAATATTTTGGATAAAGTAGATTACTTTATAGAATATTGGTAGGTCTCACTAAGTCAGACAGACACACACACACAAAAATAGATTGACCTTCCGTGAAGAGGAAGAAATTCTACAAACTACTACCTTTGAATCAGAACCCCAACTTTCTTTGCATCTTCTGCTGGCCTATCCCTCAAATTTTAGATATAACCAAACTTCCACAATTGTTCCTGTATTTATTTATAGATACATAAAGAATCTGCTGGTTCAGTTTCTTTGAGAACAGCAATAGTAATAATGTAACTTTAGGGACTTAAGTAATAATATACAGGGACTAAGACTGACTATAAAAATAAAACAATTTATCTCATCAATCTTTAAGAATAAACTGAATATAGAAAATCAAAGTTAAAAAATTTTAGTAAGTGAATATTTGTGGATGTCTAAGTTTATTAGTAACTTAGATCTTTCTAATATAGTTATATTTTTCACATTTTATATTTATTGAAGGATAGAAGCTGACATTGTATTTTGTGTGTCTAGCAAGTACTAATAATTTGTTAAAAATGCCTAGTTATTTTCACCAGCTTATTTGGCTTGTTCATCAAACTACAGTCAACTCTCCAAGATAAAATATACTTTCCAAATTTTCCAAAGTAACATCCTTATCTCGGAAAAAAAAAATCACACTGAAGTTCCCTTTTCTTTCATTACAACTGGAGCCAAATATATTAAATTTTATATGCCTGATTTGGGAAATCACTTTCTGTCTTCAATAACTGATTGTGTGTTAGAGCTAGGCCCTTTACAAATGAAGTGCACTTCTATTGCTTAAAAATTGCTTTCCTGTGCAACACGATGTAGTAATGAATTAAATCCAAATGAGCCTTATATTCACAGTGTCATAATATGTAACTCGTCCCCTGTGGAACTTTTTTTATTATCTAATACAAGACAAGCTAATGTCTTCCTCTCATGGCTCACTTCTCAGAAGGCTATGCAGCTTTCAATATTAGAAATAAAGAAATGAAAGGATGCTTTGAGATCAAATTACCATGTTATAAACTCTCTAAATCACAGAGAGCACCTTAACATGTCCTGAAATATGCAAATTAAATCTGTGTAGTAGCAGAAACAAAAGAAGTAGCTCAGAGTCTATGGGGTACATTTCTATCTGTGTGAAAGGGAGAAAAAAAAAGAAGCTGAACATTTTTCTTTGAACAGAAATATATGCAGGTGGTTTTTACCTTCAATAAAAATAAAATAAGTGTGGGCATTTTTCTCTGTACTTCTTCACATGACTTCATATTAACTATTCTGTAGGGAACAGCTTGTAAGATCAGCTTGTACCAATATTGTAGTTCAAGCTGCTACCTAGATTTAAAATCCCTAATTTATTAGTCTGATACATATGTGTGTGTGTGTGTGTTTGTAATTCAATGGTACACATCAAATATTCTCATATTATAATGGCCTTAGGCAGTTTCTGAGTGGAATATTGGGGTTTAATTGAGGAACTCTAGATGTGTCTTGCTGTTTCATGTGAGCTAAGAGCAAAGATGTGTGTGTGTGTGTGTGTGTGTGTGTGTGTGTGTGTGTGTGTGTGTGTGCGCGCGCGCGTGTGTGCATGTGTGCTGTGTCTGGTGAGGAAGCCATGATAAATTGTAGTAGGTTTTCATAAGCTGCTTCTTCTTCGGGCTTCCAGTAGATCATTCTCTAAGTGGAAGAATCCTTGCAGATTCTCTTTTCTTTCTGCATCTTACTCTTCTGTACCAAAGCTGGATCTCTGTCAGTTGCTACTGGCATAACACATGATTGAGATCTAAGTCTTCTTGGATCTTTACTTAAAGAAGAGAACTTAAATTCCTATGATACTTGGCTCATCAGTTTAAAATGTCATGTTTCTAATAGTTAAGAGATAACACAAATAATGACATAATCATCCTATTTTTATTTATTTTTTAGTTTATTACATTATAAATATTAACTGTATAGAAAAGTGCTAGGGGATTGAAACAAGGTCAAAGCTATGTGTACCCTATTATGGAGAGACAATCTGACTTTCTAATTTAAGAGGTTTTTGTTTGTTTCTTTCTGTTTTATCAAATTCATACTCTGATTTTGAAATACCACTTGATAACCTACCACCACCAGACTGACTCAAGGTGCCTTTTAACACCAGTGCATGTATTCATGCATTCATTTATTGACTTAATGAATATTTATTGTGGATCTTCTGACTGCTGCACTAAGGAGAGCAGTGAATAAGATTTATAAGAGGCTTGCTTTTAAGGTAGTTAATGTTTCCACAGACCAGCCAGATACAATGGAAACATACATGTTTATGTAAACTGAGCAGCATTTAAACAGTGCAGTTGGTGTCACTGGTGTCTTGGCCTGGGTTTATGTCAGAGCACCGCATGGGAGTACTGTGGTGATGGGGAAAACTCCAGTGCAGTGATGTCTCTTGCTGTCTTTGTCTCTGCCTATCTCCCTGTCTCTATACCTGAATAAAAACACTGGCCCAATAATAGTGACATCATGTATGAGTGATGTCCTGGCTAAAAAGAATTTAGGCCAGGTTGTGGCACATCTGGTTAAGTACATGTATTACAATGTGCAAGGACCCAGGATCGGGCCCCCAGTCCCCACCTGCAGGGGGCAAGCTTTATGAGTGGTGAAGCAGGGCTGCAGGTGTCTCTCTGTCTCTCTCCTTCTCTATCACCCCCCCCTTTCCTCTTGATTTCTGGCTGTCTTTATCCAATAAATAAATATAACAAAAATTGAAAAAAAAAAAAAAAGAATTCTGCTTGCCTTCTTTAACATAGCCAGTTTAAAAAAAATTTTTTTTAATGTGAGTGATACAGAGAGAGAGCATGATAGGAGCAGAAAAGGAAAAATAGAAAATTTGAGAAACAGACCAGAGTACTGCTAAGTTCTAGCTAGTGATTGTGCTGGGTACTGAGCCTGAAACCTCAAGAGGCTCAGGTATGGAAATTTGCTGTATAACCATTATGCCATCTCCTCAGGTCTAAGAAAGCCTAACTTCTAAGAATACTTCATCCTTCTCAGTTTCTTTTTCTTTTTCTTTTTGCTCTCATAAATTTCATATCACATAAATAACTAGTAAGATAATTTAATAAAAATAAATCTTCTATGATATTTTTTAGTTTGAAATCATTATTCTAAGAATATTATACCAATACTAGATGCTTCAGTTTTTAGTTTTTATTTAATCATTGAAGGCTGTTGAAAGAGTTACAGATTGCTAATTATATGCAATTATGATCTGACACCCAGTGGTGTATGTTAATGTTTTAAGACTACCTGAGAGAGTGAGAAGAGTTGTTTTACAGACATGAAAATTAAACAAGTGTTGATATGGGTTTTCTTAACATCTACTTAGGCATCGATTTCAGTCCTTTTAATAAATAGGGACGGGAGATCAGGAGGTGTTTTGCAGTGTCTTTTCTCAGTTACTTTCTGAGCAGGAAATGGAGAGGAAGTTTGAGACAGAAGATTTGAGGAGGCTCAAGGAGCAGGTTATCAGAATTGAGAATGTAACTCCTCAGTGAGAATATTGAATCAGAAAGGCAGAGGAGACAATATTTGTTGCTAGTAGTTTGCATTCCAGAAATAAAATTCTTCACCTGTGTTGGCAGTAGGGACTAACTGAACATCAGGCAGGTCTGGTATTAAGCATCTCTAAAATAACCTGTAAAAGATGTTATTTACATGGAAATAACAATCAAAATATAGATATTTCGTATAGAAAAAAAAAATCTGTCATTGGTAAAAATAAACCTGGACATTGTAAGCAACGACTCTTTAAATTATTCCAGGGTGGTGAAAATGAGGGAAACTAGAGAACAAATTGTTTTTAAAAGAAACAAAATGACAACTAGCAAAACCTAACTTTTTTCTTTTGTATGATGACTCAAGAGTTTTTGCAACAAGATAGAGTACGTGGATTAGAAAGTAGCCGAGGAAAGGCAATGTTAGGACAATAATCTAGTTTAGAAAATTGTTAGAAAAGAAGAAGAGGTTATAGTTCATATGTAACAATGCAGCAATAGAGAAATGGCCTCTGAGTCTTTTAGACTGAAGCTGCTGTCTCCTGTATACCATGTGCACTGTGCGCGAGCACCTGGTAGAAGGTGAGGATTTGCTATAGGGAGTATGTGACTCCAGCCTAAGAATTGAAGGAGGCACTGAAGAGGACTCTAGAGGATACTGCAAAAACGAACAGTAAAAACCAAGCATACTTTCACTTTGTATTTGACCTTGGAAAGTTGCCCAAGACTTTCCAGAATCTGTATCTAAACTGCACATTCAGTGGTTGCTAGAGATCAAATTGTGTTTTTTTTTTTTCTGTAGATTAAACTGCTTAATATAGTTCTGTCATAGAAGTATTTATGTCTAGTGTTGCTAAAATCCCCCAGCGTGCTAGGAAATAGGATTAAGAGGTGCTGTTATTGAAATAAAATATAAGCTCAGTGCTATAGGAATAATCTAGGTCTCCACCTATGATCTTTTTTGCAGGTAGCTACTAATCATGCAATTGGGAAATAGATTGATAAAATAAGATAAAATAAAGTCTGAATTTGCTGCTGAGTCACTTTTACCCGGAGACTGTTGCTCACTGCTCAGCTGTAGTCCATAGTTAACTGAGGTCATTCCATACACCTGCTGACATGGCATTTCTATATGAGCATATGTTCTTTTGATGATTATGGTCCATGGATATTTACATCACAGCAGCACAACAACTGAGGACTAGCAAACAAGGTCACCTTTGTAGTGGGTAGTATACCTTCTTAGTCATGTGTACTGCTTAGGTTCAAGCCAAGCCCTTACTGAACTAGAGGAATCATTGGTGCTGTGATGTCATAACCTCTCTCCACTGTCTCTCTTTCATGCTTTATATCTGAAAAACATAAGCCAGGGCTGGTGAAACACCAGTGATGAAAAATAGGAGGAAAAAAAAGAAAAGAAAAAGAGGTAGTTCCCTTGTCACTCCCAGAATACAGTAAATGTTTAATGTGTAATTAATGAAATTTATTTTGATGGTATATCAGTGGAGAGTTATTTATATAAATGTCAATATGAAAATGAGCTGCATAAAATACAAAATTAACTTTATCATTTCTGTCAATATTTGACTACAATTAATATTCCCTGGCTTTGGAACTCACCAGTGCCATTTCTTCCCACCAAAAAATTGTAAGTAACTATAAAAGGTCTAAACTTTTATTAGTCTGTGACAAAAAGTTTTTATCATTTCATAGATACATATAAAGGACAGGAGATCATTGAGAGGAAGAAGAGAGTTTGTTTATTACAGTAGAGCAAATAGTAAGGCTGTCAGATTGTTTCTAGTTCTCACAAGGGGATGAACAGGGAGCAGTGGGCAGCTGAACAAATGTTGGGTCTCTGGGGCAAAGCCCCTACTCCTCTGGACTCTTCTCAAACTAGGTGAGCAAGCCAGATGCCAGACAGATTAGCAAAGGAAAAATACTGGAGTTCTAATAGTAATATATACAGAAGCTATGTGATGAATATAGATTTCCAGAAGGTGGAGAAGTGAATGGGGTTTTATATTCAAAACTGTGTCCTCAGGCGATTTAAAGAGTGAGGAGGCGATCTGGGGCTGACAGCCACAGAGGAGAAAGGAATCAGTTAATTCCATTTGAGCAGAAAATGATTTGAGCTATTGCTCACTTTGCAAAGAGGGAGAGAATGCTAAGGGAGGAGTATGAAACACATGTTTCGGACCTGTATTTTTCTTCCAGCTAAAATAATCTGTATTCTGGAATCTTAAAATATTGTCACATACTATTAATATCAAATAAAAAACTGAAAACAATAATATGCATACCAATGAAGTGCTTCTTGAAAATTTGTATCTGGTATTACACCACCTTCAAATACCATGCTTAAATCAAGGACCAGTAACCTTAAATTTCAGGATCTCAAATATTTAATACTTGTCAGTAAGTATGCTTTCATGCCACTCTCAAGGGAGATACTTTATTTATCTTTCCAAGGGTATAAATGAATCTGATCTTTTTCTTTGGGTAAAACATTGTCATACGGTATCTCCAAGGCTATTGCTCTATACAGAGTCATGCAAAATTCATCCTAAGCAAAGGCACGATGTGCATAAGCCTGCTGTGCTGTGTCACAAGGCTCACAGGATGTCTCATATAAAATCAAATTCCACCATTGACTCAGAGCTATCAGATCTTAGCAAATTCCTTAGGTGTATTAAATATCCACTTTATGAAGGAGAAAGGCAGTAAAATGACGGGTCTTGAAGGAGTTGAGTAATGTCTGCTCAAAAAAATTAGTAAAGGATAAAGATATAAATATTTAGAGGCTGGGTGGTAGCATATCTGGTTGAGAACACGTGTTACAAAGTACAAGGATCTGGGTTTGTACCCCAGTCCCTTCTGCAGGGAGAAAGCTTTGAAGTGGTGAAACAGTGTTGTAGAAGTCTCTCCATCTCTCTCCCTTTTAATCTCCCTCTTCCCTGATGATTTCTGGCTATCTATATAAATACAGATACTTAAATGAAAGAGGTAGACAAATATATCTCGTAGTGGCAGTTTACTGTCATAATAGTAGTACTGCAGTCACAGATGAGGTGCTACTGGGAGAAAGAAGAGTTCTCACTAGAGGAATATCAAATCACACATGTATGACAGCCTTGCTTTTCAACATCTGCATTTAACTTCTCAATAAAAAAAATTGATATATAAAAACCTAAGACTAAAACATGGGGCTGTCTGGAATTGGTTGGAACATTAGTACTTAGAAATAGGATTTGTGTGTGTGTGTGTGTGTGTGTGTGTGTGTGTGTGTGTATGGAAGGGCAGACAGTGGCACACCTGGTTAAGTGCACATAAGAACAATGATCCAGGATCTAGCTGCCCCCACCAGCGGCAGGGGGGACGCTTCACTAGTGGTGAAGCAGGTCTGCAGGTGCTTTCCTTTCTCTCTATCTCTCCCTCCCCTCTTAATTTCTCTCTGTCCTATCTAATAAAAAAATGGAAAAAAAAAAAAAAAGAAATGTTTGCCAGGAGTAGTGGATTCATAGTGCTGGCACCAAATCCCAGCAATAACCCTGGATGCAAAAAAAAAAAAAAAAAAAAAAGAAAGAAAAAGAAAAAATAGGATGGGACTTGGTGCCAGCGCTATGAATCCACTGCTCCAGGAGGCTATTTTTTCCCCTTTTGTTGCCCTTGTTGTTTATCATTGTTGTTATTATTGTTGTTGTTATTGCTGTCGTCATTCTTGGATAGGACAGAGAGAAATTGACAGAGGAGGGGAAGACAGAGGGGAGAGAAAGCTAGACATCTGCAGACATGCTCACCGCCTATGAAGTGACCACCCCCCCCCGCCCCCGCAGGTGGGGAGCTGGGGCCTCGAACCAGGATAAATAGGCTCATCCCTGCGCTTTGTGCCATGTGTGCTCAACCCACTCTGCTACTACCCAGCCCCCCAGGATTTTTTTTTTTACCATTTCTAGTCTATGAACTACACATTATAATTAAGCTAAAATGAAGTTGATTCATTTATCTTTCACTGCCTTCAATATTTGCTTTCTATGCATATGCTAAGCATATAAAGGTTATTTCCTTATTCTCACTAGTTAAGGCAGTGAAAAACTAGCTAGCTATGCTTTATGATATTCTGATGAAACATTGGTAACCAAGTAAACTGGTGGCAGTTAAAAAAGGGAGGTAGAGTATTTAAACTAAACAGACATTCTAGGATGTGCTTTAAAATGTAGACTTTTCTTTATCATTGCAAGGTACTCATAATACATAATGCATTGGCATTTAGTAATCCTTAGAATGAAAACTGCTGCCTAATATTTACTTAGATCAATATGCTATTCTTTAGCTAGTGTTGGTTTGTGAGGTGAGATACTTAGACCAGTTATGAAACGGAAGCAGTGAGAGACTATCTAAGGTAACGCATATTGTGATAGTAATATATTTTAGCTCAAATAACAACAACAACAAAAAGTTGTTTCTAGTTGTGCTTTCTTTCTAGTGGTTTTAAACTCATCTGTGTTGTGTTCCAAATTTTTATGGTAAAGTGTGATTTAAAGTATGATAAACTGGATTTTTGGAACTGTTCTCACAAAGACCTAGCAAATCAACAAACAAGATTTATTTAGGAAATTAAAAACCTGCAAATTGGAAGACCTAAATGACGTTGGTTTTGTTCATTTTTTATTGTCACAGACTTCAGTTCTCTGGGTGAACTTTTTCTCATATAGAGATAGAGAGAGAGACAACTTGAGGAGGAAAGACATTGAAGGGCCAGAGCTTCCTCCTGTATGGTGAGAACAGGGCTTGAAACTGGGCTAGGGGTGTGGCAGAGCAGGCCCACTAGCCAAAGGAGCCCTTTCACCAGTTCTCAGCATTATTCAGTGATTAACCAACCATTGGTAAGAGTAGTGGCATACCCAGGTGAGTCTACATACTACATACAGCATGCAGGGATGCAGGTTCAATCCCCTAGTCCTTTGCAGCAAGGGGGAAGCTTCACAAATGGTGAAGCAGGGCTGCAGGTGTCTTTCTGATTCTCTCCCTCTCTATCTTTCCCTTCCCTCTTGATGTCTTTCTGTCTCTATCCAACAAATTAAGAATTGCTTTTTTAAAATATGAACTAACCAGAAAACATTCTTGTCCATAAAGTATAATAAAATCCTGCAAAGACTTGTCAGAAATGGAGCATTTTCATAATGAGAAAGAGTTTGGGACAAAATTATTAGCAAAAGAAAAGATAAATCAGAGGAAGGCAGGGGAGCCTATTTTGCAGATTGTCTCACTGGTACAGATCAGAAACCACCAGATTGAGTGGTTGAGGTCACCAGAAAGGGTGCCTGCTTGGTTATGCGTGTGACCCAGGCTTGAATCCAGGGTAGGCTCCATGGACTCCTATAACCTCAGTAACAAAAGAAACTGCTGTAGGTATGATGTCAAGTCTAAGTGAAGCCCAGCAGCAAAGACTTCACATGGAGAACTTAAAAAAAAAATTCTTATTTATTTATTATTATTTTATTGATTGATTTTTTTAAACTTTATTTGTGATTCAATATTGATTTACAAAAGTGTAAGATAATGGGGTATAATCCCATATCTTTTTCACCACCAGAGTTCTGTGCCCCCATCCTCTCCATTGGAAACTGCAGTAGAGAATTTTTTTTTTCTACCAGAGCACTGTCCAGCTCTGGTTTTATGATGGTGTAGGGTATTGAACCTGGGAAGTCAGAGCCTTAGGCATAAGAGTCTCTTTGCATAACTATTATGCTATCTATCTACCCTTGCTCCACCCCCACCCTCATTTGTAAAACAAGTGCTTGCATCTATTTGTTAAATGCACATTGACTGTCTTGCTTTTCAATCAAGCTCTCATAGATCTTACATAGGTTAGATATATAGATTCTTGAAGTAATGGTGCCAAAACCCTTTCAAGGCCCATGGCGATTAACATATAAATGGCTTTTATTTTCATTTGTTTAAATGAAGTATTCTAACAAAACATATTTACAAATCACTTGCAAAACTCTGGAGATTTGCAAATAACAGATGACATGCTAGTCCTAAGTATACTTTTATACTGAATCTACAAGTATAATGCTAGCATAAAAGAGAATAGTTTCAGAGAACACATGTAAATATCTTCTATATCATGATGAATTTAAAATATGATCTCTTATAAAGTATTTCCAAGGCGTATGAGTTGTACAGATCTCAAGGACTTGTAAGTGAGAGAGAGGTAGTTAATGATATTATGACATCAATAAGGTAGCTACTTATTGTGTTTCTCCCAAATCACATCTGAGAATTCCAGCAGTCTGAATAGCTCAAAATGCCCTGCCAAATTTTCTTGGTGAGAGAGAAATCAGAACACTAAAATGACTTGCCTGACTATTGTGTATCAACACGGAGTGCACCAGTTGAGTTTGGATCATTAGGAAAGCAAATAAATACAGCCTATAAAATAAATAAAATACAACTAGCCCGGAGAACAAGAACAAATTAATCACTTTGTAATCTCTGAGTGGTGTGCTGTAATGAGCACTGCAGGCAGGATGTGGTAGATCAGCCATCAAGTCCCGAACAGGCTGGTCAGCACAAGGTCCAGCAGTGCTACGCACACCGAGAGCCATGCCACTTTCTTGGTTGTCTCTTTCACTCAATACTCTATAATGTCTAAATCAAAGTTTCTAATGCATTTTTAAAAATGCAAGTTATAAAAATCTGCAGTAGGGTTCTGGATCAGTGAGCACTGTCAGAATAGATTATAGTTCTGCACAATCTCGGCCGTAACAATATCATGATGAATGGAGAATGGCATCAGCTGCCCATTTATCTCCCATGATTGCTGCCTTGATGATATTGATTCTTCTTGTGCCTTCTTAAACTCAATATTAGAGCTCAGGTACAGAGATACAATCAGTTTTTTTGCAAAGTAAGCTCTTAATGAGATCAAAATTTTATCTCCTTGGCTAAGATGCATTAGTCATTAACTAGTCAAATAGCACTTGAACAATTTCATAATTAAGAACATATTTATTTTTGCATCAGTTAAATGATAAATCCCAATCCCTAAATTATAAGTTCATTCATCAGACAGTGTTAACTGTACATTAGTATTAAAGGCAATATGTGGCTGGGCGGTAGTATGCTGGTTTAAGCACACATAGTGCAAAGTGCAAGGACTGGCTCAAGGATTCCTGTTCAAGCTTCTGGCTCCCCACCTGTGTGGGGGAGGTGATTCACAAGTGGTGAAGCAGTTCTCCAGGTGTGCCTATCTTTCTCCCCTCTTCTCTGTCTTCCTCTCCCCTCTCAGTTTCTCTCTGTCCTATCCAATAACAACAGCAGCAGTAGCAACAACAACAATGGAAAAATTATGTCCTCCAGGAGCAGTGGATTTATAGTGCAGGCACCAGAACCCCAGTGGCAACTCTGGAGGCAAAAAAAAAAAAAAAGAATAAAGGCAATGTGAGGACAGAGGAACATATATAATTTATAAATTAGTTTACCTGGTTTCAAAAATCTCAGAGACAGAGGAACATATATAATTTATAAATTAGTTTACCTGGTTTCAAAAATCTCAGAGACTATTGAGAAGACAGATATTACATGAAATAACACAATTTGAATAAGATTTGAATAAGATATAAACAAATGCTATAGAAATATCTAGTTAAGGATTGTCATCTAAAGATCACAGGGATATCTAAATACAAAAGAAGCATTTGTTAGATTCAGAACAGCTTAAGTTGGGCAATGTGCCTAACCATGGTAAGCTGATGAGAGACAGGATTGTAAAGAGTACATGAGTTAGTGTGATGGAGTAGAAAAATGATAGAAGCCTTAATTTTTATCGTGTTTTTTATTTCATGTATTTATTTTGGGTTGAGAGAGAAGGGGGAAATAGAGACACCTGCAGTACTATTTCATCATTTGTCAGGCTCTCTCCCTGTAGGTGCAGACCTGGGTCTTGAACTTGCATCCTGGTGCACTGCAATGTGTGCGTTTTACCAAATGTGTCACCACTGGCCCCCATATTTGTAAGTTAATGAAAATCTAAGTGACTTGTTAGTCAAGGAGGGCTCGTTTTGCCCTCCTTTTGTTCAGCTCTAGTTTGAACTTGAAACCTGTTGCATAAATGATAATTATGACTCTTCAAGCCTTATTCCTAGAATGTCTCCCTTTCAACAAGAGTGGTGGTGGTGCAGAATTGCAGGGGGATTCGAACATTGGATTATAGAACTCAGTTAGGTTTTGGAGACTAAGAATAGCTTCATAGATGAATATTGAAAATTGGAATGGATTTTAAATGAGTTTCCAGACAGATGGAGAAACAAAGCACAATCAGGCAGAAGATAGAAGAAGACAGAGTTATATAAAAGATTTGGAAATGGCCTTCGGTTCTATGTGACAGGTATGGAGGCTGAGTAGAGGCAAAGAGATCTGAGAACAATAGAGGATGGAAGAAGGGAGGGAGAGACAGGAAAGGAGGTGACAGAGGTACAGGTCTCAACTACATATATCATCAAGGGTCTTGTATGTCATCTTAAAATGGTTTTGGTTTGATTTGCTTCATTCAAAGCTTGCATTTGTCACTTGATATATATTTAAAAACAAGAACATGAAATAATATTCTCGTTTCTTTGTTGATTCTCTGCTTTGTTGATCTAAGTGTGAGAGTGGGGCATTGAAGTTTCTCCCACTATTGTTGTATTACTTTTGATGTATTTTTTGTAGTTCTTTCAGTAGGTGTTTAATGTATTTAGAAGGTCCCTCATTGGGTGCATAGATGTTAATAATAGCTAAATCTTCTTGGTTGATTGATCCTCTAATTATTATGTAATGGCCTTGCCTATCTTTTACTACCTTATTTAATTTAAAGTCTGTGGTGTCAGAAAGTAGAATGGCTGTTCCTGCCCTTTTTTGTGGTCCATTAACCTTTTTCCATCCTTTCACTTTAAGTCTGTGTTTGTCTTGTTGGGTCAGGTGGAATTCTTGCAAGCAGCATATGGTTGGGTTGTGTTTTCTGATCCATCCTCCCACTCTGTGCCTTTTGATGCATGTGTTTAAGCCATTGACATTTATTGATATTATGGATTTAATGTATTGTAGTGCCATTGTTCAACGAATTTTTATTTGCTCTGATATATGGCAAGTATTCTAGTGAGGTTCTTGTTTATAAGAGGTCTTTTAGAACCTCTTTCAGGGCCGGTTTGGTGATGGTTGCTTCCTTTAACTGTTGTTTGTCTAAGAAGGTTTTGATCCCTCCATCTAGTTTGAATGAAAGTCTAGCAGGATATATTATCCCTGGTTGAAACCCTTTTTCATTCAGGGCTCGATAGATATCTTGCCATTTTCTTCTGGCTTTTAAGAGTTTGAGTGGAGAAGTCTGCTGAGAGTTTTTGTTTTTCTTTTGCAGCCTTTAGGATCTTTTCTTTATTCTTACTTCTTTTCATTGTAACTATGATGTATCTTGGTGCCTTCAGGTCTCGTTTGATCTGTTTGGGACTCTCTGGGCCTCTTGGATCTTAATATCCTTTCTGTTGTTTAGGTATGGGAAGTTTTCTTCTACTATTTCCTCTAGAATGTTTCCTTCCCCTTCCTCTGTTTCTTCCTCTGGTAGGCCAATTATATGAATGTTACTTCTTTTGAGATCATCCCATATGTCTCTGTTGTGTTTTCAGTGTATCTCAATCTCTTTTTGAGTTCCTTATCTACTTTTTGTTTTCTATAGCTCATCCTCTGCCTGGCAGATTCTGTTTTCTGCTTCTGTTAGCCTGCTTTCCCTTCCCTCAGCTTGTTTTTTAAGTTCGGTTATAGTATTAGCTTGATCTACTAATTGGCCTTTTAGCTCACCTATTTCAGCTTTCAGTTCTCTAATTACATCGAGGTAGCTAGTATTTTTCTTGAGGGTCTCATCTGTTGTTTCCCTAATGCTGATAGCCCTTTCCTCCATAGTTGTCTTCATTTCTGTGATTATTAGGCTTATTATTACTTGCATATTTTTATCTATGGTTACTTCTGAATGACTTGGAGTTTCTTACGGCCTCCTGTCCTGATTCATTGTGGTAGCAGTTTTATTTGCTCTTGATTTAACCTGTTTTTTTTTTTATTTGATGTGATTTTTATTTTTCTGTTGTTATTCTTCAGTTGTTGTGTTTTGAGTACAAGCTACACTATACTAAAGCCCTTTCACAAATGCAGTCAGAAGAAACCTCAGAAGTTACAATAGCAAACAACACCATCAGTCCAAGAAAAAATAGTAACCAAAACCAAAGAAAAGAAAGAGAAAGGAAAAAAGGGAGAGTGAGAATAGACATTTATGCCAATCTAATGTCCACTGTAAATTCTAGGGATAGCAAAAGCAGAAATGGAAGTAGAAAAGAGAGACAGCCACACACAGAGAGAACCCACTCTGAGTCAGATTTCTTCCACAAAATAATTCCCAAATGAGTATAAGTGAATTCAGAAAGCAAAAGAAGGAAGAAAAGAAAAAAAAAGGAGCAGTGAGAGGAAAGTGTTATTTATTTATTTATTTTGAATTAGCTAAGATGATAGAAAAAGGAAAGTGGAGGAAAGAGAAATAAATTCTTCTCACAATGGATAGGACACCCAGTCACCTATTAATTGAAAAAAAAAAAACACAACAACAACAATTAATTTTGGTCATCCTGAGGAAGGAGGAGGCAAAAGGGACACTTGTATATAATAACAGTAATAATAATAAAGTAAAATAGAGTAAAAAGCCCTGTCAGTCTGCAGTTTGGACTGCTCCAGATTGGCTGCAGGTAGCCTGAGCAAAGACAGCCAATTATAAAAAGTATCAAAAAAAGAAAAAAAAAAAAAAGACAACAAAACAAAACAGCAAAACCTCCAGGTAGACTTTTCCAGACAGGGTTCAGGCTCTGATTGATCAGGTATTTTGTCACTCAAATAGAGCTCCAGCCACCTAGAAAAAAGAGGAGGAAAACAAAGAGAAAAAGGCTTGGAATGACACCCTGGTGAGTCAGGAATCTTGGTAAAGAAAATAAATAGCTCAGCAGGAAGCCTGCTTCAAGGAGCTGCCCAGCCTCAGGCGGCTGTTTCTGGGTTGGGGGGGGAGGAGTGAGTTCAGAAATAATCAAGCCAAAAAAGATTTTCTTTTGTTTGTCCTTTTGGCCTCTATTTCTCAGCCCAAGAGTGAGTTGTGGGACTCTATTTTGGTGTCACCCTAACCAACCCGTGTTCAGCTTCCTACAGATAGCCCAGTCTCCTGCCCTATGCAGAGAATCCCAGGTTGTAAGCTGCTTCTGTTTGGAGCCTCATGGAAGCTGCTGTTTCCAAGTTGCCATCTTGGCTCCAGCCCCCACCCCCAACATGAAATAATATTGACAATGGAATTATATGTGAAAAAGCAGAATCAGGGTGAGGGGACTAGGATATTGTTGGAAATAATTTTGATTACTGCTAGTGTTGCTAATGGAGGTTAGATTGAGGTAAAGCACATGGAAATTGAAAGGAGAATAAATTTAGATAGTTATCTTAGTCTTAAGAAGAGTTGATACAGAGTGAAGTAACTTGGTTATTCCTGACTGTACATTTGTTATTGTTGTTGTTGCTGCTGTTGATCTTGTCGCCATCAGGGTTTTCATTGGGGCATGGTTTCTGTACTGTGGATCCACTGCTACTGGTAGTTATATTGCTCCTCCTGTTCCTCCTGTCCCTCCTACTCCTTCTCCTCCTTTTTATTACTTTTATTAGGACAGAGAAATTTAGAGGGGGAAGGGAGGTAGAGGGGGAATGGAGATAGAGAGCCAGAATTAGAGACACCTGCAGACATGGTGAAGGGTGCAGACTGCGGTGACTCCATGACAGGCTCCAAAAACTGCAGAAATGAGATAGGCCCCAGTTTCAGAAGAACAGGTCCTAGAATTCAGGACCATTACTGGAAATTGAACCCATGGCCCTGAGTCCACAGGAACAAAGATAAGCTGAGCATTAAGAAAGGCATCTCTGGAGAGATAGAGCCAAGGCATTTTCGGAAAGATAGAGACCATTAAGCATTTCCAAGGCATCTCCGGGAGATAGAGACTGTTAAACATTTCCCCACATTTCCCCCAGATGTGTAAAGAAGATAACCACAAGGCTAAGCTTGTCATGTATGCTATGGAGCCCATACCCTATATATCTCCTCGTGTGCTGGGGTTCGTGGTCGAGCACCTAGAACAGCTGTGAGGTCTCAGTCCTAGTCCCATTCCCAGGCTAGAAATAAAGACTCTTTGTCTTTACATCATTCTGGTCTCTCTCGATGAATTTCTTGGATTACTGAACCTAACAATGGTTCACCACTCCTGTAGCTTGTCCCACACCCCACATAGAGGGCAAGCATGGTCTCAGTTCCCTTGTGCATGGTAAAATGTGCTCACAACTGTATGAGCCACTGCCCACTCCCTCTGACTATACTTTCTTTTTAAAAAATTTTATTTATTTATTATTATCTTTATTTACTGGATAGAGACAGCCAGAAATCAAGAGGGAGGGAGGTGACAGAGAGGGAGAGAGACAGAAACACCTGCAGCCCTGTTTCACCACTGGTAAAGTGTTCCCCCTGCAGATGGGGACCGGGGTCTCAAACCCAGGTCCTTGCGTATTGTAATACATGTGCTCATCTAGGTGCACCACCACCCGGCCCTGACTCTGAGTATACTTTCTTATATACTTAATAAAGAAAAGATTTTAGTCGAACAATATTTGTTTTCTACCTTTTCAGCACAATCATTTAATACTCATTTCCTGGGTGTCTGTTTTATCTATCTTTAAAAAGATTTGGGGTTTGAACCTGTGCTCTTTGGGACCCAAAGCATGAAAGTTTGGCATGCTGTCTCTGTACTATACCTCTGGTCTCCTGGGTAAAATATAGTCCACTGCTATGGACTATAGTGTAATTAAAGCCATAATTTATGTGCAATATTTTTGGCATTAAAAACCATAAAAATATATTGAAACAAATCTTCTTGTCAGGTTTTGATTTTAATGCAGTGTCAGTAGAAACATCTGGTCTTCTGTATTTAGCAGGCTATTAATTTGAGACCTGTTAATGAAGCAGTGAGCTCACTGAGGAAAAGGACTCTGTTGTTCCACTCTGCTAGTGTTCCTGCAGTTTTAACTGAAATGACAAGAGTGAAAGCCATTATAAACTACTGCTTGAAATCGATCAGAGATGATGAAATTGCATTGGCCCAAGTATTAATCAATTTTAATAATTGTGTGTTATAATCATCTTGCAATAAAAAGGCTCTTATCTTCAATTCAGTTCACTTTAGGTATGTCCACATAATTGTAACACAACTGCTTAAAAAGTGTAGCTATTTTCAACACCTGTGCCATGATCCCTTTGATCATTAACTTTTATTTTTTTTAGCAAATTCTGAACAAAAACTGAGTTAGCTAACTGTCCAGATCAACTTTTTGTTTTTGTGATTTAGCTACAACATCTAAAAGGTTAGTCTTCAAATAGAGCAAGACTAATCTGGACTAATAACAAAATCAATTATCCAACAAATGGTGTCTTGATTCATAAGTTTTTCATAAAGCTATAATTATGGCTGACTAGAAGAATTATTGATGAGGTTTTGGACAGTTCTTTGGTTTCTGATAGTCCTTTTTTTGCCTCAGTAGTTAATATTATATTTCTAATAGTTGTTAAGAATTAATTCCTTCCAACATAAGTTAATATTTTCTCTGCTCCCAACAGAACTTAAATAGTAAGGTCTGACTTGTTCACAGAACACAATATGATAGAAGTGTATAGAGTTGCATGAGGTTTGTCTCAGAATGACCTTGAGGAGTTGGCCAAATGATCATACAAACAGGGAAGTCTGTTAATGATGCCAGAACCATCATTTTGATTGTTTATTTCACATCTAACTTGTCTTGGGTCTTAAGACTTTGGCCAAGAATGAATACTATCAGATTTTCTGATTACATAGTTAAGCTTATTGTACTGCTCTCTGGTTACCTCTTAGCCCACAAAATTAGGGGTAGGGAAATTTTTAGAGTTTGGGATGAGTTGATGAAAAGGAGAAAAACCAAGACTGTCTTGCTTATAACTTCTGGACAAGGAAGAGACTTTTGTAGTGGAATCCTGGGGTTCTAACCTGCTGAACAGTACTCCTGTTTGAAGTATCTGAGGGAAGAAGGTTGAGAAATGAACTTCCATGGGGCTAGATGGGAATATTTGCTCTTATAAGCCCAGTTCATATTAAAAGCTTATTAAAACATGAAAGTTTTTTCTATGAACCACATAGCTTTACTCCCCCTTCCTCTCCTCCTCTCTCCTCCCCTTTTCTTCCCTTCTTCTCCATGTTTTATCAGGGAAATAATGGTTTACAAGACAGCTGTTGTCACATGGGTAGATGTCTGCTCACCATTCTCAACACCAATGTTGGCTCTGTTCCACCACTGTGCCCTGGATTCCCAATGCCTTCTCAGCCCCCTCCCTCTGGCTCCTATGTCCTTGGTCTTGCTGCAACAGACCATACCTAGTCCATTTTTCACCCTTTGTTTTGCTTTTCCTTCCTTGTTTCTTAGGTTTCCCTGATAATGATATCACCTGGTCTTCGTGCTTTTTTCTGGTTTCTATCACTCAACATGATTCTTTAAAGCTTCATCCAAGATGAGACAAAGGAGATGCTTTCCTCATTTGTAATAGCTGGGTAATATTCCTTTTTTAAAATTGTTTATTTATTGGTGAAGGGTTCTGGCACACCCACTTGAGCACACACATGACCATGCACAAGGAACTGGGTTTTAACATCGGATCCCCACCTACAGGGGCAATACTTCACAACCCAACAGTAAAGCAGGTCTGCAGGTGATTCTCTTTCTCTTTCCCTCTCAAACCCCCCCCCCATTCTCAATTTCTCTGTCCTATCAAATATAAATTGGATGGAAAGAATGGCTTCTGGGAGCTGTGGATTCATAATGCAGGCTCTAAGCCCCAGTAATAAACCTGGTGACAATAAATAAATAAATAATATTAATCTCTTTATTTAAGAGAGAGAGAGAGGGAGATAGAGAGAGATACAGACATGGGGAGAGAGAAAGAGAGACCAGAGCACTGCTCAGCTCTGACTTATGGTGGTACCAGTGATTAAACTTAGGAGCTCAGATCCTTAGGTGTGAGATTTTTGCACAACCACTATGCTCTCTCCCCAGACCAGGTTGAGTACTATTCCACTGTGTATATGTAGAACAACTTTCTTACGCACTTATCTGTTACGCATCTGGGTTTCTTCCATGTTTGAGCTATTACAAATTATGCCACTATGAACATAGATCACTTTGGGATTGGTATGTTTGTTTTTGTTGGATAGATACGTAGGAAAGGTATTAACAGATGGATCACAGGATAAGTTCATTTCTAATGCTCTGAGGTGATAATATTTTCCACAGAGGTCGAAGCAGTTACCACTCCCACCAGCAGTGTGGGTGTGTTCCTCTTTCCCCACAACCTCCACAGCACTTGCATCTGTCCTTTCTAATGTATGGCATTCTTATCGGTATAAAGTGGTTATCTCATGGTTGTATTTACTTTCAAGTCTCTGATAATCACATTTGTTTGTAAGTCTGGGGGTGCTGAGAGGGATAGATTATTTTAGCTTACAGCGTGGGTGCCTACTCTAGGTGGAAGTTTGTCCTATGGATCATTGAGCTGGGATCCAAAGAGTCTTTGAGCTTTCCTTTGGCCAGTGTTTGATTTTATTCTTGCACTTAGCTTATATCTACTTTTTTTCATACTCTTCATCAGGATACAGGCTAGAGTTTGAGGAAACTCCTGACTGCATGAAACACAGGAGAAACCCTAAGGCTTTTACAAGTTTTATTTTCTTGTTTATGATCTCTGCATGTCTTTCTAGCCTTATCATCACAATGGTGGCATATTATGAAAGTTGAAAGAAAATGAGTATAAAAAAATAACTGTGCTGCCCTGAATTGGTAGTTGATTAAATTTAGCTTTGCATTGTTAGCTGAGCTAGGCTGTTAAGAGGTAGAAAATACCATGAGAATCCACTTTTGCAGAGGAGAAACATAGTCATGAATAAGCCCCTAACTCTCCTGATATACACCTGGTTTGATGATTACTTCAGGACAGGAATGTATGCCCACTCTGTACCCTAGCTGATTGCCACTCGGACACTGTAATCAACAGCAATAAGGAGATTTGATGGGATGATTTAATCAATGGAAAATTTGATTGCATTGATACCAGATGAGACTCCTGGATTTCACTTGATAAAGAATGAATATCCAATCTCTTTCTTCCTTCCTTTCTTTCTTTCTTTCTTTTGTTCTTTCTTTCATCCTTTCTTTCTCTCTTTCTTTTTTCCCACCTAGATCTTATTTTTCTTTTAAATACTCATAAAGAATGTCCTGGAGTTCTGCTTTCCCAGAGCCCCACCCTACTAGGGAAAGAGAGAGGCAGACTGGGAGTATGGATCGACCTGTCAATGCCCATGTTCAGCTGGGAAGCAATTACAGAAGCCAGACCTTCCACCTTCTGTAACCCACAAAGACCCTGGGTCCATACTCCCAGAGAGATAGAGAATGGGAAAGCTATCAGGGGAGGGGGTGGGATATGGAGATTGGGTGGTGGGAATTATGTGGAGTTGTACCCCTCCTCTCCTATGGTTTTGTTAATGTCTCTTTTCTTAAATAAAAAAAAGAAAAAAAGAAAAAAAAAGAATATGGTAAGACATGAGAGTATGAAGTATTCCTTTAGAAAAATTATGAATAGGTATGATGATATATCAAAAGTTGAATACCAATAAAGATTGGCCTAGAAGGTTAAAAAAATACTGGCTGCCTTAGTATTAGATTAAAAATATACAAATAACTTATAAAGAAAAATTATATAAAACTGGAGCTTTAAGAACCAGTACTTGAGGACTGTTTGAAATTGTCTTATTTAGATTGAAAACTAGTATTCATCTCCTCTTTGGTGTGGCTCACTTCCCTTTAGGGTCTGAGGTTTGATGCAGAGAAGCTTTCTCTTTATTATTTCTTTCTAACACCCTCCACCCCAATTTCCACACACCTCACCCACTTTCTGCCTTCTCCATTGAGAGAAAAAATTGTTTGGGCATCTTTAAAAATTGCTTCTTTGAAGGGCCAGGCAGTGACACAGCTGGCAGAGAACACACATTACCAAGGGCCTGGTCCTTATCTATGGGGGGAAGCTTCACAGGTAGTAAGGAGAGGGCTTCAAGTGTCTCTTTTTTTGCTCTGCCTCTCTATATTCTTCTTCCCTCTAAACTTGTCTCTCTCCAAAATAAATGAATAAATAAATAAAATATTTTTAAAATTGTTTCTTCAGTGTTGAATATAGGAAAGTGAGAGAGAGATTATTTGGAGACCTAAGATAAGGAATAATAATAACATTATTATTAACAGTAATAATAATAATAATAATTATCCAATTCTCAGATTTTTTATTTATGCCTGTAATGAATGCAGTTCAGAAAATGCATTAAATCTTGTGGATTATGATGCCAGGAGACAATGGTGTTTCCTCATTACTTCTGTCATGGAACCCTTTTGGATTCTAGAGAGTTGGGCACAATGCCTACTCATGGTTGTACTGGGTCATCTGTCTTAAAAATGATAGCTCTTGAGGGTTTTCTTAGTAGCATGGCTGCTTCTTTTTGTTTACAGAGATATACCTGATCATTTGGTATAGAATATGACTTGTCACTTTTCTCCATTTCTGGATTTCCCTTTCAGCTGAGTTACCTGCATTGTCCAGCTACATTCTACTGTTAACTGTCCGTGTGTCCTTGACTCAAGCTGTTGCCTTTGCCTCACCTGCTCTTGATTGTATCTCTCTTAAATATTTATTCAACTCACAAAAATTCAACTCAAGATAGTCTTCCTGTGTGCAACTCAGTACTACTCTTATAAATCTTCCATGAATCAGAAGTGACCCCATTAGATTTTTTAAATATTTATTTTATATATTTATTCCCTTTTGATGCCCTTGTTTATTGTTGTAGTTATAATTGTTGTCATTGTTGTTGGATAGGACAGAGAGAAATGGAGAGAGGAGGGGCAGACAGAGAGGGGAGGAGAAAGATAGATACTTAAAGATCTATTTCACCACTTGTGAAGCGACTCCCCTACAGATGGGGAGCCAGGGCCCGAACCGGGATCCTTAAACTAGTCCTTGTGCTTTGCGCCACCTGCGCTTAACATGTTGCGCGACAGCCCAACTTCCCGACCCCATTAGATTTTGTGCCGACACTCTAGTAGTATTGAGTGTGGAAACATTTTTGATTACTGATAATTGAAAGTAGGGCACCAAAGTAAAAACCCTGTGGGGAGCGGGAGGGTGGACATGCGGCTTCCTGGGCCGGCAGGGGGGTGGGAGTGGGTGGGTGGGATGTGACACAATCTTTGGTGACGGGAATGGTGTTTATGTACACACCTATTAAATTGTAGTCATGTAAATCACTATTTAATTAATATGAGGGGGGAAAACTGATTGTATGTCTAACAAAGGGACTTTTCAAAGCTAACCCAGTTACCAACTAATGTGATGATAACAGTAACTATCCATTGTCTTCTTGAACCCTAAGACAGCAGGAACCTCACATTTCTACTATAGAGCCTAAACTACCCCCAGTCCTGGGACCCTAGGGTAGGGCCCACTTTCCCGGATGCTTCTCCCAATTCTTATCAAATAATATTGCATATATAAATATATGCAGGTATATAAATATTGTTGACTGTAAACCCCATCCATTTGATGTGATCTGGGTCCCATATTCAGCTTAGGAGCCTATGTGACCTCTGCATCCCTGTAGATCTGAGCTCACATTCTGTGGTCATCAGTAGGAACATTCCAAGTTGCCCCATTATCAGGACCCATCTTCCTCAGGTGTAGCATAGAATATGTTGTCCTAACTCCCTGTGGAGAATGGAACATTCTCTACTGTTGTTGAGACAAGTTGAAGGCAAGGTAGGTCCTATGGGGGCCCACAAAGGGATCTATTTTGTTGTTCCTGATAGAGGTGACCAGTAACAATGGAGAGAGGGATTTATTTGAGGTCTAGGCCCATCATGTCTATTTGGGAATCTCAGGACTCCCCTACCCAGCTTGTGGGTGCCCTGATAGTGACTAAAGAGTTTTTGTTCAAGTATGCCAGTCCCTTGCCCTTATTCAACTTTTGCAGTTCTTGCTTTGACAAGGTTAGCTTTGGAGTGACTGAGGGAAGTATAATAGGAAGTAGATGAGGAGTGTATCTAAGTCTAAGTAGACACTATTTCTTTTTTTTTTAACAAAAAAAACACCACAGTTTATTTATCTTTTAGTTCTTCCAAAATTGAAAATATCAAGTTCTACTGCTAAAGAGAAAAACAAACAAACAAATAAATCCGAGGCCCCTCCCCCCTCTTCTCTTAAGGTCACAGAACACAAAAGGAACTGCAGTGGGATTGGGATAGACACTATTTCATTATGAACTTTATACTGACTCACTGAAGACTATTGCGTACTTTTGCTTTCAGGTATATATTTTGCCCTAATTTATGGATACATGTGAACATATTCTGTATCTCACAGGACCTAGTCTATATCTAGATTTTGGTACTTTGTTAGGAAGTGAACCACCTGGAATGGAATTAGAGAATCCTATGAAAGGAAAGGTCTCACCCAAGTATTGAGGCTGAAGGGTTGACCTTCCATGCCTGACATCTCTGGACACAGCCTGAACTGAAGCATGCTGAGGTGGTACTTGTTGCATTGATTAAGTTGGGATCAGCAGATGCAATATCATTTGGTATGAATTGAGAGAAGCATGCAGGCAAATGAGCCAACCCTAGAGGTTCCAGGACTAGGGGAAATATAGGCTCTATAGAGGAAGTGGTTTTGTGGTTTTTGGTTTTGCTTTTATTGATGTGGTGGATCACATTGATTGACATATGTATGTTGAATCAGCCTTATACTCCTGGGATATATCCCACTTGTTCATGATGAACAATCTTTTTGATATACTTCTTTATCCGGTTGGCCATTTTCTTGTTTAATATTTTGGCATCTATGTTCATCAGAGATATTGGTCTGTAGTTTTCTTTTTTTGTTGTGTCCCTATCTGCTTTTTGTATCAGGGTGATGTTGGCTTCATAGAGGTGGAAGTGTTCCTGTTTCTTCAGTCTTGTGGAAGAGCTTTAGAAGTATAGGTATTAACTCTTTCCTGAAGGTTTTGTAGAATTCGTTTGTGAAGCCATTTGGTCCAGGACTTTTCTTTTTGGGAAGATTCTTAATAACTGTTTCTATTTCTTTGTCTGTGACCAGTGCATTTAGTTTTTGTAGTTCTTCTTGGTTCAGTTTTAGAAGGGCATATGTTTCTAGGAATTTTTCCATTTCTTCCAGATTCTCTTGCTTGTTAGCTTATAGTTCTTCATAGTATTTTCACATGATTTTCTGGATTTTGTGGCATCCGTTGTGATATCTCCTCTGTCGTTACAATTCTATTTATTTGACTCTTTTCCTTTTTTCTTTTTTAGTGAGTATGGCTAGGGGTTTGCCAATCTTGTTTAGTTTTTCAAAGAACCAACATTTGGCTTCATTTATCTTTTTTATGGTTCTCTTATATTTTATATTGTTTATTTCTGCTCTAATTTCAGTGTTTATGTCCTTCTGTTTACTTTAGAGTTCATTTGTTCCTCTTCCTCTAAGTCCTTAAGGCATGTAGTAAGGTCATTTATGAGCTTAATCTTGTTCTCTAATGTGTGATTGCATGGCTATGAGTTTCCCTCTCAGTACTGCTTTAGCTGTTTTCCAAATATTTTAATAGCTTGTGTCTTCATTTTCATTTGTTTCCAGGAACATTTGAATTTCTTGCTTGAGTGACTCTCTGACCCAGTGATTCTTAAGCAGCATGTTTTATAGTTTCCAATTTATGTGAATTTTAGTAACTTTCTGTTTGTTTTTGAATGTTAGCTTTCATCCATTGTGGTCTGAGAAGATTTTTGGGATGATTTCAATGCTCTTGAATTTGTTGGTACTGTCTTTGTGGCCTAACATGTGGTCTATCCTTGAGGATGTGCTGTATGAATTTGAAAAGAATGTGTATTCCTGTTTTGGGGGAGTGAAGAACTCTGAAAATGTCCAGGAGGTTTAGTCTGTTCATCTCTTCATTTAATTCTCTTGTTTCTTTGTTGATTCTCTTACTTCATTGTTCTACGTGTGAGAGTGGGGCTTTGAAGTCTCTCCCACTATTATTGTATTACTGTTGATGTATTTTTATAGTTCTTTCAGTAGGTGTTTGATATATTTAGATGGTTCATATTTGGGTGCATAGATATTAATAATTGGTAAGTCTTCTTGGTTGATTAATCCTCTAATCCTTATGTAATGGTCTTGCCTATCTTTTATTACTTTATTTAATTTAAAATCTATTGTGTTAGAGACTTGCTGTTCCTGCCTTTTTTTTTTGTGTGTGGTTCATTAGCCTGTATGATAGTTTTCCATCCTTTCACTTTAAGTCTGTGATCAAATAGAGCTCTATCCACCTAAAAAAAGAGAAGGAAAACAAAAAGGGAAAGGCTTGGAATGACACCCCTGGTGTGCCAGGAATCTTGGTAAAGAAAATTTCTCAGCTGGAAGCCTGCTAGGAGCAGGCTGTCCAGCCCCTGGGGGCTGGTTCTTGGCTGGAGAAGCGGGGTGAGTTCTGAAGTAATCAAGCCAAATATTTTCCTTTGTTTGTCCTTTTGGCCTCTGTTTGCCAGCCCAAGATTGGGTTATAGAACTCTCTTTTGCTGTCACCCTGACCACCCTTTTTCACCTTCCTACTGACGACCCAGTATCCTGCCCTATCCAGAGAATCCCAGGTTGTAAGCTGCTTCTGTTTAGAGCTCAGGGCAGCTGTTGTTTCCGAGTCACTATCTTGACTCCGCTGATTTTTTTTTTCTGCCTTACTTTTATTTCTTTTAAAAATAATGGAGAAACTTTATGTAGTGTTTTGTTTGCTTTTTCTTTGCTAGAAGAGTAATTAAAGTAACCAGCTAAATTACCCTGTATATCAGATTCCTGGCAACTATGTTGGTTTTGCTCATCTCTCATCTTTTGTGTATTTGCACCCATGTGTTTAAGTTAGCTGTCACATCCACTCAACCTAAATATTTGACTTGCTTCTCTGTGAAGGAATCCCTGTCCTGTTCAGTGAAAGTAAAGAAATGATAAGGGTAGAGTATAATCCTACAATCTGTGGATTAGTGGTTCTCCTTCTTAGCTTCAGGTAATCAAAAATTAAGCTAACACTAGCCTAAGTAAGCAACACAATCTATATTGATCCACATGGTTATTGTTACTGGTTTGGAGGCTCAGTGTTGGCACTGGTGGTCAATAACTTTGAAATATTCTATTTCTTGATTGCCACATTTTGGATTTCATTCTCATGCCTTTTGTCTTAGGATAATGAGACGTCAATGGCTTATCTAGCCATGCCTACAAAGGAAGGAGGAAAGAAGGCAGAACTGTCCACATCAAGCATTATTGTCTGAAAACAAAAAATTTTCTGAAATTTCTCAATAGTCTTCATGTTAAGTTTCTTAAATTCCTGCCACATGACCTTCTCTAGTTGCATGTGAGGTTTTACCCAACTTCTTTATGAAATGAATAAAAAAGAGGTGTGAAATATGATGTACTAGTTAACCAGTCAGGTAGGTACTGGGCCCTGGAGAGAAAGAATGAAAAAAAAAAAAGACTAAGGATTGGAGGAGAATAGGAACTGGTATATGTTGAGTCTAGTTTAGAGGTATAAATGATTAGGTCTGCACTTAATGATCTTCTAATGCCATGGGACTAGTTAGGGTCATGGAAGGAATGAACATAAATTAAAGGGAAGGTGACATTGAGGACTAAATGTTGAGGTCTTCCAAAAACACCCAGTGAGGCAGAGGGGAGTTGGAAGGAATTGCTATTGAGTTAAGAGAAAAATTAGAGATTTGGAATTCCAAAAGGATTAAATGACCAACTTGACCAAAATGTCCTTATTGATGATAACAAAAACCAAAGCAAAAATACCTTAGATCTTGTGGCTATTAAAATACCTTAGATCTTGTAGTTTACAAATATAGGAGAGTATGTAAGGGGTGCAGGGAGGAGGGTATTGATGACTACAGGAAGCAAAGCGTCATTTCTGGTGAACAAGGATGTCATGAAAGCTTCAGTGAAGTGACTTCAAGAGAGTCTGAAAAAGAGAAAATGTCCATATAAGAACAAATAAAGAGGTTATTATTGATTTAGGAAAATATATAAGTTCTGATAAATTTGGTTGTATAGGATATCAGCTTAATTCAATAGAGGTAAAGTGAGAAAAGTGCATTTTGAGGCAGCCATCATTCCTTTTATTGGCTCTTGAATCAGCTAAACTGTTTCATGTGCTGCACAAATCATAGATACTTTCCCTGATTTAGAGCTGTCTGGTTAAGTTTATCCCCTGTCTGACTTACATCTCAAAAGTAACTGAATAATTCAGTTGAAAAAATTCTATCTCAATTCAAAGGCTCATTAGAGGAAAACATTTCCATTTTAAATTAATAATTGTAGGTTGTTTTTCTGAGGAAAAGTAAGTAATCATACCTTTTATTAGAGAACTTTATTGCAATTAATTTTTTCAGCTGTTAAGCACAGTAGTTCATCAAGAAAATGTATTTAATTCATAAATTCACAAAGTTTCTTAACTTTTACAGATTAAAAAGATACATGTTCATAAGTGAAAAATTTTAAAGGACTTATTAAAGAGAGTGAGAGGAAGGAAAAGAAAGACCAGAGTACTAGTCAGTTCTGGCATATTATGGTGATGGGGGTTGAATCTATGACCCCTGCAGCTTGAACCATATAAGTCCTGTCTTCTCACTCTGAATCATCTCCTGGGAATCTAGAACAAGTTTTAACTTGTAAGAACTAAAATAAATTAAGTAATGTGTCCAAAGTCATTCACCTTATTTAAGGAATTCATTTTAGTGATCATCCTTAACATTTAATTACAGTTGTTCCTCTTGTTAACAGAGTAGGGCCAAAGGCTGGGTAGATAACAAAATTATTCTGCAAATGACTTTCTTACCTGAGGTTCTGAGGTCACAGGCTCAGGTAGTCCTTAGCACTACCACAAGCTAGAGCTGGGCAGTGGTTTGGTATTCCATCTCCATCTCCATCTCCATCTCCATCTCCATCTCCATCTCCATCTCCATCTCCATCTCCATCTCCATCTCCATCTCCATCTCCATCTCCATCTCCATCTCCATCTCCATCTTCCCCTCTTTTTCTCTCTCATTAATATATATATACACATACATATATACATTTGGTAGGGTGTATGTCCTGCTGTAGGAGTGACCCAGGTTTGAGCCCTGGCACATGAGAGTCCTATGGCATCAGGAACAGCTCTGACACTGTGGTTTTTCTTTTCTCTCTTTTCTTGTCTTCCTCTATGCATCTGAAATAAAAAAAGAATTAAAATATTGTCCCAGGAACATTGTAGTCACTCATGTGTGAAACCCCAGTACCCACCCCCCCCCCCATGGGTATGACTAACTTTGTGAACATCTCAGCTAGAAGATTCTTCAGTTAAAATATTTCTCAGGAGTAGAGTTGCTTTAAGTGTGACTGCTGAAAACAGCCTGAGGATTCTCAGAACCGTTGTCTCTTGACATAAATTTCCAGAAATATTTCAGTTAAGTACTCTTTACATTGGTAGCTATGCTGACTATGCTGACATGCTAGAATTGCATTATCATTAAGTAAAACATCTCACATTATGGTTATACTGTAAATTAAATGTTATGAGGACAGCAGCATAAAGGTTAAAATAAAATAAAATTTAATAAAATGGGTTTGGTTATACATCATTAATTTAATTCTTTATATACTTTCATACATTTTTATTTTATGCAGTGAGTTTGTAATTAAAATTTCATATGCATGAATAAAAATAGACCAGGTAGGAGTCATACATTGATGACATAATCAACCTTCTTCTAGGTGATGTGGAGATAAGATGGTTGGGATTCCTTTCTTGGATAATTACATTTTATTATTATTGAAGAGTATGGCATAAATAGCAATATCCATATAGGTTAGATTATGCCAAAAAGCTATTTCTTGAAAAGAGCATTTTCTAACCATAACCTTTCATTAGAATTCAGTTTAACTTGAAGGATTCTAAGGAAAGAGAGAGAAAGAGAGAGAGAGAGAGAAGTAAAAAATACAGATATTTTATTTTACAGTCTTTGGAATAAATGAAGTAATGGTTAAAGATAGTTACTTCAAAGAATCAGAGAATGATTTGATCAATATCATTTTCACAATGTACCCTTTCCCCTCTTCCTTTGTATTTTAGCAGGCAGTGCTAAATCCTGCCAAGGTTTTATCCCTTAGATTTTATTCTCTATTCTCATCATGGCACATATTACAAAAATGTCCTACTCACTTCCAAATGAACTGAAACAGTAAAACAACAGCTTTAAGGGAATATAAGGAAAAATGAAGCTTCAATATCAAGATTTAAACGAGTAAATTTTTACAAGAAGGAAATATGAGTGGACTGACACTTTTCTATTCTTGTTTCTCTGATGTGTTCATTTATTTTTTGTATTTCAAAGAAGACTTTTTTCATTTGTCCAGTTAGTGCTATGAAACTCCACTGAATGCCATTTTGAATGTTTTTTTATTTTCAGTATGCTGTTAGCAATGAATTTCCAGTACATTCTTTTCACTTTGGATTCTTTATAATTATATAGATTCAAAACTTGAAGAAGCCTTGAATGTTATCAATTATGTTTTATGGTTAGATAATTGAACTGAAGAATAAAAAGATTAAGTGATTTGCTCAAGACCAACAACCACTTGACAACACTCCCCATCTTGTGTGTAGCTAATATTTTTCTGGGTGTTTCTACATAGCTATAGGCAGGGAAGGCTGCATGTGTATATACATATATGTACTAAATATTTCTTCTATATGTACTCAATTTGTCTGTACTGATAATTTACTTGCTTTTCAAAACTGCTTTTACTTTAAATGTGGCTTCTTCTCTTATCTTGGAACATATCAATAAAGAACTCAACTCTCTTGTAGAATTATCTTAAACAAATAGCTTCTGGATAATAGCTTAAACAATACTTGCCACATTCTTTCCAATTGTAATTATTTGCACTTTTTTTAAAAAAAATTTTTGTATTTATTGTTTTCCCTTTTGTTGCCCTTGTTTTTTTTATTGTTGTTGTAATTGTTATTGTTATCGATGTAGTCATAATTGGTCAGAACAGAGAGAAATGGAGAGAGGAGAGGAAGAAAGAGGGGGAAAAAAAAGATAGACACCTACAGATCTGCTTCACCGCCTGTGAAGCGACACCCCTGCAGGTGGGGAGCCGGGGGCTTGAACCGGGATCCTTATGCCGTCCTTGTGCTTTGCGCCATGTGCGCTTAACCCACTGCGCTACCACCTGACTCCCTATTTGCACATTTTTAAAAGTGTTAATATTGATTTATTTGATAGGACCAAGAAAATTGAGAGGGAGAGAGAGACACCTGTAATATTGCTGCTCTAGTAGTGAAGCTTCCTCTCTGCAGGTGGGGACAGGAGACTTGAACCTAGATCCTTGTGCATTGTAACAAGTGCACCCAACCAGGTGTGCCACCACCCAACCCCTTTGCATATTTTTCTAGTATATCTTCTGGAAGTAATGGCATTGCATAAGCTATACATTATTTTATTTTATTTATAATAAGGAAACACTGACAAAACCATAAGATAAGAGGGGTACAACTGCACACAATTCCCACCACCAGAACTCTGTATCCCATCCCCTCCCCTGATAGCTTTCCTATTCTTTATCCCTCTGGGAGTATGGACCCAGGGTCATTATGGGGTGCAGCAGGTGGAAGGTCTGGCTTCTGTAATTGCTTCCCTGCTGAACATGGGCGTTGACAGTTCAATCCATACTCCCAGTCTGCCTCCCTCTTTCCCTAGTGGGGCGGGGTTCTGGGGTATCAGAGCTCTAGGACACATTGGTGGGGTTATCTGTCCAGGGAAGTTTGGTTGGCATCATGCTAGCATCTGGAATCTGGTGGCTGAAAAGAGAGTTAATATACAAAGCCAAATTGTTGACCAATCATGAACCTAAAGGCTGGAATAGTGCAGATGAAGAGTTGGGGGGGTCCTCCATTTTGTAGATAGCTAGTAGGCATATTTTAGTTATATTCCAAAGAGCTGAATATGGGCCCCAGATCACATCAAATCAATGGGGTTTACAGTCGAGAATATTTATACACCTTTTCCATATTTGGTATTGGCATTGAGCCCAGATTCTTGCACATGTTAATATGTGCACTTTACCAGGTATGCCACTGCCCACTTCCTCATCTATGCCTTTTCTAATCTGATATGCTTTATGGTTTTCTTATCTGTTTGATTCTAAGGTAATTGACAAAACAGGTCTGCAGGCATGATGAGAAAAATGAATCAAAAATCAATTTAACAAAAGTAATGATTATTTAGATTTTAACGTATTATATTTCAAACAATAAAATAGGAAATAGACCGACAGAGTGAACATATATTGTGCTAAGTTAATCAAAGATTTTATCCCTCTTTTAAAAAGTATTTTGGAGATATAGAATACCTGTTTCTTTATGTTATCTGTAGCTTTTTCTTTGCTAAATAGATGGCTCCCATCCTACTATCACTGCTAATAATCTGTTTTGTTCAGAAAATGTCCCTTCAGAGTTTAAACTCCAATGATTGCAATCCCCATGACTGTTGTAGAGAACAGATTTCCCCATTGGGAAGAATGAGTTAACTCTCAGCTAATGAGAAGAATTCTAATAGCACATCATCATTACCTGTGAGAGATTTGTTTCAAAATCATTTAGTATACTTGCCAAGAAAATTGATAATTCATTGTGTTGGGAAGATGAATGAGGGTATATATTTCTTTTTACAGTAATGGAAAAATCCTTGAATTTCCTCTGCTAATCTCCCTAGGCTCCTCTTAAAGAATGATATGCACACAGGCACATATAAACACAGATTTATATAGTGAGCATGTATTAGTAACCAGTATAAAAACCATACAATGTAATTTTTACAGGTACATAATAAATTTTTAAAAATTATCCCTTGTTTTAGCTTTAAAAAGTGATTAAAAATTGCAGATAGAATCAAATGATAATTGATCTCAAAACTCAAGTTTATCTGGTATCAAGAGGCCCACGACAATAAAGTACAGACCCTAGAAATAATAACTTACTTTAGAAAACACCTGACAATTTTGGAAGGATCTAATGTGAGCAGAACTAATGTCAGGGAAAGGTATAATGGTAAAAATCTTGGCGTACAGAAATAAATAGCTAGTTAGATGATGAGCATCAGAGAATATTGGCAATTGGTCTAAGAATGGAATTTTAGAAACAAACCCTAAGAAGCTCATTGTTGTGTATTAAATACTGGAAGCAAAACACTCTTCACTGATTTCAAGTTCAAGTGTTACAGGAAGGAAAAATAGGACTACTTGACCAAAACCTGGCAGCTAAAGCCTGTGACTTTTGGGTAAAAGTAGGCTGGATTAGCCTACTCCACAGGGTCATGAAGGAAGAGAGTCAACTGAATTTGAGCAACCAGAGACCTTTGGTGATGCATTCAAAGTATGATCATTTCAGTTCTAAAGGAAAATAATGCCTTAAAAAAATCACAGGCGTTGAGCTTGTATATTAGTCAAGGTATGGAACTGAGAGTTTGGATTTGACCTTGGAGGAAAGTCTGAAGTGATACAGTCATCTGGTAGATATTCAGTGTGTGAGTGTGTCTACATAAAATAATCAGTGTACATCTTTTAACAAGGTAAATAAAGCACATCTAACCCAGTGCCTTAAACTTTACAGCTAGACTGGTACTGATGTTGCAGGTGTCAGGGTTATGATTCCAGTTATAGATTTAGAGACTGATTCAGGGACGGGGTGAGCAAGCTAGTGAGAGTGGGAGGGGCACTATATAGTTGTTTATTCATTTCAGTCCTCTAATATTGCAGACATTGTGATGCACCTTTTTATATAAGCTTGGCTGAAGAGAAAAATCAAAATCCAGCTTATTTTTTTTTTCCTTTCCTGTCCTGGGGAATCTAAATGGAACTTTCCAGTAATGAGGCAGTTCTTCATAAATGACCTCATTCTTTAAAAATCTGCTACCAATTAAAGTCTTGATTGATGTAGGCCAACACCATTTAGCAGATTTCCTTTTGTTGAAGAAGATGGTGTGACTACCCGCTTTGGCAGTTAAGAGTTCATAATGACCTTGTGTTTGCATAAGTCAATAAAATGTACTTATTTGAAATGATTCATCAAATAAGGTTTGCTTTTAAAAATAACTTCTAGCAAGCTAGTACTATTTTTTAACATAGGTATATATTTGATAGCAAAGACAAATACCCTTGTAGTAGAATTTCCTCTATAGCCTCCCAGTTATTCTAGAATTTTGACTGTAGAGAAATCCATTCTTTACAAAAGGATGAGAGTTAAGTCCATTATTATAAAGTTTAGTAGTCTCAAGCCTATCATTATTTTACATAAAAATAGATCCCCTTACACTATATTCTCTCATTATGAAAAAAGAAGTATATAAGTGTAAACAATAGAATATATTTTATAACTTCCATAATAATGAACTCATTGATAGTGCTTTGTATAAGTATGTACACTTATACAAAGAAAGAATTTGCATACAGGTTATATATTACATTACCCAGTTAATGTTAACTAACTTCATATCATCAGAATTGTATAACACATCCTTCTTATTTATATTTTTATTAATTTTTGGTAATTATATATTTTATAATGTATGTAATATAGTACGTACTAAACCACAAAATGACATACCACGAGTTAATCTTTTTTATTGTGCACTCAAATTATTTCCATTTTTAAAAATATTATCTTTTGCTGCCCTTGTTTTATTGTTGTAGTTATTATTGTTGTTGTTATTGATGTCATCGTTGTTGGATAGGACAGAGAGAAATGGAGAGAGGAGGGGAAGACAGAGAGGGGGAGAGAAAGACAGACACTTGCAGACCTGCTTCACCGCCTGCCTGTGAAGCAACTCCCCTGCAGGTGGGGAGCCAGGGGCTCGAACTGGGATCCTTATGCCGGTCCTTGCACTTTGTGCCATGTGCACTTAACCAGTTATTTCCATTCTTGGCTTTTCACTTAATTTTTCTACAAAGAACTCTATGCTTACAATAGATTTCACTTTTAGAATTGTTGGTTTATACTAGATTCTCACAAATGGAATTGGCATGACAAAATATTGAGCTACTTCTTAAATCTCAATGAAAAAATCAAATATTTTTTTCCAAAGAACATTTTCTCACTTCATTAATTTCTACCCTTTTGAAAAGTTTTTTTTTTTCTCTGAGTGTCTGTTCAGGGGGCTAAAAGGCCATACCTGGAGGGTTTTATTGACAGGAAAAACTGAAAAGATTCTTAAGGCAGTGGGAAGAGTAAGAAGCAAATAATAGAAGGGAAAATAAATCTGAGAGACGATTAGAGTTGAGATTGTAAGTGTCAAAAGGAGAATTCAGCAGACTGACCCAATACCTGTTATGGAATATCTCGGAGAGATAGAGGTTAAGATAATCTACCAGTGAATCTTTGCCAAGAAGAACTAACAAGTATCAGTGTGTAGTAACAGAAGCACAGATAACAATTTTTTGATCAAATCCCTGGGAGCTAGATAGCTTTTGAATCCCACTATTCTGGGGTTTTCATATTGGTTTTTAAGCTTATATATAGTACTATAGTAATGAATAAATCAAAATGACTGCATAGCACAAGTAATAAAACAAATTAATACTATTGCTATCAAATATTTAACTCGACGCACCTTAAGATTCTATATAGCCCAATGTTAGTAGAGGTTAGTAGAGGTGAAATTTTACCACCAAATGAGTTTGCTGAAAATTAAAAAGAGAAAAAAAAAAGGGAAGGGGGTTTCAGAGCTTTGTGAGATGAGGAAATACAGATGAAAGATTATGAATGTGTACTGTTATTGGCAGTTTGTTTTCAGAGCTGTGGTTCTTAAGTAGAAAAATTATACTAGAATGTCTAGTTAAGACTGTTAATTTTTTAAAGAAGTAATGGAGATTTCTTTTTGCACAAATATGATTTCAGCAGTGATATAAAGCAAGTATTCTAAGTGTAGTTTGTTGCAAAAACTGGAATAGTCTCTTCTCTCCAACAAAATGTTAAAGACAACTATCAATATTTTTTTCTGGTAATTAGGGATCTTTTAGCTAGAATGGCTTGTGACAAAAAATTAGATTTTTCAAGCAAGTATTTTATGATATATTCATAATAAATATTCACTAATTTACCTTCAGACTTATTAATTCTTTTGACAGTTACTGCTTTTCTTGTATTTAACATTTGTCCTTATTCTGATGATCATAAGATGTGACACTAGCTATTTATATGAAATACATGGAAAGGTGACATAATGAGAAAAATAATTGATTTATTTTTTAAGCCAGTTTTAAAATTTGTGACTAATAGTGGTTTATAAGATTGTGAGATTATAGGCTATATTTCTACATTGTAGCCTTGCCTTTTATTTAAAGATAACTTGATCTTATAACTACATATGTCATCATTGTCATAAGGTTATTTGCTCCTATATCTCTGATAGTCAAATAGCTAGTTTTCTATTTACATTGTTTATCAAATGCTACATAGATGGTGATTCATAAATCCTTCACTGAATCATTATCTTATATTTAATTATTCATATTCAAGGTATTGGTGTTAGTTTCTAACATGACTCATTGTTTCTGCAATTTAAATTCATTACCTCTAACCATATCCTCATTTGAAACGAAGGGTGGAGGTTTCTCGCCAAATTATTGCTCTTATCATATTAAAGATTTTAGTCTTGAACTTTCAATTCTCCACTGTAAAACCTATTTCTTTATAAAAGGATATGTTGAAAATTACTTCTGTGCCCTTTGTAGTGGGAGAATAGAAAACAATAAAATCTAATAGCAATAACATTGACAAGATGGTGGAAATTTATCTTTCTTTTTTCTTTTTTTTTTTTTATTTAAGAAAGGAGACATTAACAAAATCATAGGATGGGGGTACAACTCCACACAATTCCCACCACCCAATCTCTATATCCCATCCCCTCCCCACTAGCTTTCCCATTCTCTATCCCTCTGGGAGCATGGACCCAGGGTCATTGTGGATTGTAGAAGGTGGAAGGTCTGGCTTCTCTAATTGCTTCCCCGCTGAACATGGGCATTGACTGGTTGGACCATACTCCCAGTCTGCCTCTCTCTTTCCCTAGTAGGGTGGGTCTCTGGGAAAGCAGAGCTTCAGGACTCACTGGTGGGGTCGTCAGTCCAGGGAAACCTGGCTGGCATCCTGATGGCATCTAGAACCTGGTGACTGAAAAGAGAGTTAACATATGAAGCTAAACAAATTGTTGAACAATCATGGACCCAAAGGATGGAATGGTGGAGATAAAGTGTTGGGGGGTACACACTGCAAAATCTAGTGTACTACTGCTTTCAGGTATATATTTGCCCTGGTTTATGGATATATGTGGACATTTGCTCTATCTCCTGGAATCTGGTCTATATCTAGGTTTTGGGACTTTGTTAGGAAGTGAACCACCTGGGATGGAGTTAGAGAATATTATTAAAGGAAAGGTCTCACCCAAGTGATGAAGCTGAAGGGCTGTCATTCCACACCTGAAGTCTCTTGACACAGTCTGAAGTGAAGCATGCTGGGGTGGCACTCATTGTGTTGATTAGGCTTCGGTCAGCAGATGCAATATTATTTGATAAGAATTGGGAGAAGCATCTGGGAAAGTGGTCCCAGGACTGGGGGAAGTTTAGGCTCTATATTAGAAATGTGAGGTTCCTGCTGTCTTAGGGTTCAAGAAGACAATGGATAGTTATTGTTAACATCACATTACTTGGTAATTGGGTTAACTTTGAAAAGTCCCTTTGTTAGACATACTATCAATTTCCCCCCTCTCATATGAATTAAATAGTTATTTATATTACTACAATTTAATAGGTGTGTACATAAACACCATTCCCACCACCAAAAGATTGTTTCCTATCCCACCCCAACCCCCAGCCCAGGAAGCTGTATGACCACCCTCCCCCTCACCACAGGGTTTTTACTTTGGTGCCCTACTTTCAATTTAGTCAGATCCTGCTTTTAGTTCCCTTTCTGATCTTCTTTCTCAACTTCTGTTAATGAGTGGGATCATCCCATACTCATCTTTATCTTTCTGACTTAGCTCACTTGACATAATTCCTTCTAGCTCTGACCAAGATGGGTCAGAGAAGTTGAGTTCATTATTCTTAGTAGATGCATAGTATTCAAATATGTATATATACCACAGCTTTCTCAGCCACTCATCTGTTGTTGGGCACCTGGGTTGCTTCCAGGTTTTAGCTATTATGAATTGTGCTGCTATTAACGTAGGAGTATACACCTCTTTTTGGTTGGGTGTTATGGAGTCCTTGGGGTAGATCCCCAGGAGAGGAATTACTGGATCATATGGAAGGTCCCTGTCTAGCCTGGTGAGAGTTTTCCAGACTGCTCTCCACAGAGGCTGGACCAATTTACATTCCCACCAGGAATGCAAAAGGCTTCCTCTGTCCCCAAAGCCTCTCCAGCATTTGTTGCTGCTGTCCTTTTTGATGTATGCCATTATTACAGGGGTGAGGTAGTATCTCAGCATTGTCTTTATTTGCATTTCCCTGACAATCAGCAACCTGGAGCAGTTTTTCATATGTTTGTTAGCCTTTTGGATCTCCTCTGTAGTGAATGTTTTGTTCATATCCTCTTGCCATTTATGGATGGGGTCATTTGCTTTTTTGGTGTTAAGTTTGCTGAGCTCTTTTTATATTTTGGTGGTTAGTTTTTTGTCTGATGTATGGCATATAAAGATCTCCCATTCTGTGAGGGGTCTCTTTGTTTGTGTGGTAGTTTCTTTGGCTGTGCAGAAGCTTTTCAATTTAATATAGTCCCATTTGTTTGTTTCTGCTTTAGTCTTCCTTGCAATTGGGTTTGTTTCATCAGAGATGTCCTTGAGGTTTAGGTGGGAAACTGTTTTAGCAATGTTTTCCTCTAAGTATTTGATTGTTTTTGGTCTAACATCCAGGTCTTTAATCCATTTGGAGTTGATTTTTGTTTCTGGTGAGATAAAGTGGTTCAGTTTCATTCTTCTGCATGTTTCAGCCCTGTTTTCCCAGCACCATTTATTGAAGAGAGCCTACTTCTTCCATTTAATCCTTTGGGCCCCCTTATCAAAGATTAGATGTCCATAGGTGTGGGGGTTTATTTCTGGGCTTTCAATTCTGTTCCACTGGTCTGTGTGCTTATTTTTTTTCCAGTACCAGGCTTTTTTTGATGATGATGGTTTTATAATAAAGTTTGAGGTCTGGGAGTGCGATGCCTCCATTTCTGTTTCTTTTCCTCAAGATGGTTTTGGCAATTCTAGGTGTTTTCTGGTTCCAGATAAATGATTGTTGCTTTTGTTCTATTCTCTTAAAGAAGCTTGGTGGAACTTTGATGGGTATTACATTAAATTTGTATATTTCTCTGGGGAGAATATTCATTTTGATGATATTTATTCTTCCAATCCATGAGTATGGGATGTCTTTCCATTTCTTGGTATCAGTTTCTATTTCCTTGAGTAGCGACTCGTAGTTTTCAGCATACAATTCTTTCACTTCTTTGGTCAACTTTATTCCTAGGTATTTGATTGATTTTTCTGAAACAGTAAATGGGAGTGATTTCTGGATGTCTTCTTCTTCAGATTTAGTGTTTGCATAAAGAAATGCCACTGATTTTTGTACATTGATTTTGTAGCCTGACACCTTGATATATTGCCTAATAACTTCCAGTAGTTTTCTGCTGGATTCTTTAGGTTTTTCTATGTATAATATCATGTCATCTGCAAATAGTGAGAGCTTGACTTCTTCCCTTCCAATCTGGATTCCTTTGATTTCTTTTTCTTGCCTGATTGCCATGGCAAGAACTTCCAATACTGCGTCGAAGAGTAATGGTGACAGTGGACAGCCCTGTCTAGTCCCCGATCTGAGGGGGAATTTTTTCAGCTTCTGTCCATTGAGTATGACGTTGGCTGTAGGTCTGCTATATATGGATTCCAATATCTTGAGGAATTTCCCATCTATTCTCATTTTTTGTAGGGTTTTGAGCATGAATGGGTGTTGGATTTTGTCAAAGGCTTTCTCTACATCTATTGAGATAATCATATGGTTTTTGGCTTTGCTTTTATTGATGTGGTGAATGACATTGACTTACATATGTTGAACCAGCCTTGCATTCTTGGGATAAGTCCCATTTGGTCGTGATGAACAATCTTTTTGATATGCTGCTGTATCCGGTTGGCCAAGATCTTGTTTAATATTTTGGCATCTATGTTCATCAGAGATATTGGCCTGTAGTTTTCCTTTTTTGTTGTGTCCCTCTCTGCTATTGGTATCATGGTGATGTTGGCTTCACAGAAGGTGGAAGGGAGTATTCCTATTTCTTCAATCTTAAGGAAAAGTTTTGAAAGTATGGGTACTCACTGTTTCCTGAAGGTTTTTTTAGAATTCATTTGTGAAGCCATCTGGTCCAGGACTTTTGTTGTTGGGGAGATTCTTAATAACGGTTTCAATTTCTTTGTCTGTGATTGGTGCATTTAAGTTTTGTAGTTCTCCTTGGTTCAATTTTGGAAGGGCATATGTTTCTAGGAATTGTTCCATTTCTTCCAGATTCTCTAGTTTGGTGGAGTATAGTTCTTCATAGAAGTTTCTCACGATTTTCTGGATTTCTGTGTTGTCAATTGTGATATCTCCTCTGTCATTTACAATTCTATTTTTTGAGTCTTTTCCCTTTTTTGTTTAGTGAGTCTGGCTAGGGGTTTGTCATTTTTGTTTAATCTTTCAAAGAAGCAACATTTGGTTTCATTGATCGTCTGTATGGTTCTCTTATTTTCGATGTTGTTTATTTCTGCTCTAATTTTAGTGATTTCTGTCCTTCTGGTTGCTTTAGGCTTACTTTGTTCCTCTTCCTCTAAGTCCTTGAGGTATGCAGTAAGGTCATTTATTGGAGCTTTTTCTTGTTGTTTAATATGTGATTGTATGGTTTTGAGTTTCCCTCTCAATACTGGTTTAGCTCTGTCCCAAATATTTTTATAGGTTGTGTCTTCATTTTCTTTTGTTTCCAGGACATAATGAATTTCTTGCATGAGTGACTCTCTGACCCAATGGTTCTTAAGGAGTATGTTGTTTAGTTTCCAAATTCTGTGTCTTTTAATAATTTTCTGCTTGTTGTTAAATGTTAGTTTTACTCCACTGTGGTCTGAGAAGATACTAGGGATGATTTCAGTGGTCTTGAATTTATTGATGCTGTCTTTGTGGCCTAACATGTGGTCTGTCCTTGAGTATGTGTTGTGTGGATTTGAGAAGAATGTGTATTCTAGTTTTTTTGTGGTTAAGAACTCTGAAAATATCCAGGAGCTCTACTCTGACCATCTCTTCATTTAATGCTCTTGTTTCTTTGTTGGTTCTCTTAAGTGTGAGAGTGAGGTGTTAAAATCTCCCACTATTATTGTATTACTATTGATAGTAGGTGCTTGATGTATTTAGATGGTCCCTCATTGGGTGCATAGATGTAAATAATTAAGTCTTTTTGGCTGATTGATCCTCTAATAATTATGTAATGTCCTTGTCTGTCTTCTATTACTTTATTTAATTTAAAATCTCTTGTGTCAGAGATGAGAATGGCTGTCCCTGCCTTTTTTTTTTTTTTTGTGCTCCATTAGACTGTATGATAGTTTTCCATCCTTTCACTTTAAGTCTGTGTTTATCCTGTTATATCAGATGGGATTCTTGCAAGCAGCATATGCTTGGGTTATGTTTTCTGACCCATCCTCCCACTCTGTGCCTTTTGACGTGTGAGTTTAAGCCATTGACATTTATTGATATGGATTTAATGTATTGTAGTGCCATTGTTCAATGAGTTTTCATTTGCTCTGATATATGGCAAGTATTATAGTGAAGTTCTTGTTTATAAGAGGTCTTTTAGAACCTCTTTCAGGGCCAGTTTGGTGATGGTTGCTTCCTTTAACTGTTGTTTGTCTAAGAAGATTTTGATCCCTCCATCTAGTTTGAATGAAAGTCTAGCAGGATATATTATCCTTGGTTGAAACCCCTTTACATTCAGGGCTCGATAGATATCTTGCTATTCTCTTCTGGCTTTTAGAGTTTGAGTGGAGAAGTCTTCTGATAGTCTTATGGATTTTCCCCTGTATGTGACTTTTTGTTATTCTCTTGCAGCCTTTAGGATCCTTTCTTTATCCTTACTTCTTCTCATTGTGACTATGATTAGTCTTGGTGTCTTTAGGTCTGGGTTGATTCTGCTTGGAACTCTCTGGGCCTCTTGAATCTTAATGTCCTTTCTGTTGTTTAGGTCTGGGAAGTTTTCTTCTATAATTTTGTCTAGAATGTTTCCTTCCCCTTCTTCTCTTTCTTCCTTTTGCAGGCCAATTACACGAATGTTACTTCTTTTGAGATCATCCCATATGTCTCTGTTATTGTTTTCAGTGTCTTTCAATCCTTTTTTGAGCTCTTTTACCTATTTCTTAGTTTTCTCTAGCTCATCCTTTGTCTGACTAATTCTGTTTTCTGCTTCTGCTAGTCTGCTTTCCTTCCCCCAGCTTCTTTCTTCATTTCAGCTATTTCAGCTTTCAGTTCTCTAATTGCCTCAAGGTAATCAGTATTTTCCTTGAGGGTCTCATTTGTTGTTTCTCTAATACTGCCATCCCTTTCTTCCAAAGTTGGTTTCATTTCTGTGATTAATAAGTTTATTATTGCTTGCATACTTTTCTTATCTATGGTTACTTCTGGCTGATTTGTGGTTTCTTCTGGTCTCTTGTCTTCATTCATTGTAGTAACAGTTTTATTTGCTCTTGATCTACCCTTTTTTTTGCTAATGTGTTTCTTATTTTTATGTTCTGTTGTTCCTCAGTTGTTGTGTTTTGAGTACATGCAACACTGTACTAAATACCTTTATGATAAATGCAATCAGCAACCTCTGAAATTACAGTAGCAACTGAAGCAAGGATTGAAGAAGTTTAACCATTACCAGTTAGCCAAACAATGTCTCTTGTCTGTGAAAAATAGCAACCACGTCCAAGTGAAGAAGAAAGAGAAAGGAAAAAAGGGATAGCAGTAATAGACTGTTATTCAAATCTGCTATCCCCTATATATTCTAGGGGTAGCAAGAGGAGAAAGGGAAGAAGAGCAGAGGTACACACATAGAGAGTCCACTCTATGCCAGATTTCCTCCCCAAAACAATTCACAAATGAATATCATTGAATTCAGCAAGCCGAAGAAAGAGGAAAGAAGAAAGGAAGGCAAGAAAAAGAAAAAAAAAAAGAAGAAGAAAAACTAGAGAGAGAAAAGATAAGAAAATGAACTGTAATAAAAGAGCAGTGAAAGGAAAGAGTTTTTATTTTATTTTATTTTATTTTTTATTAGCTAGGTGGAGGGAGAAGGGGAGAGTGGGTAGAGGAGGTAGGAGTAGTGAAACAAGTTCCTCTCACAATGGGTAAGTCGCTCGGTCCTTTAGCACTGGAAAATACACTAAGAGTTAATTATGGTCAACCTAAAGGAGGGGGGCAAATGGATACACCTATATATATTAATATTAAAATAGAGCAGGGTAAAAAAAACCTGTCCCAGAGTGCCTCAAGCCTCCTGAGCAGAGGCAGCTGATTGTTAAGAAAGTAAAGCAAACAGACAAAAAAATACAAACAAAAAAAAGCAAACAAACAAAATAAAATCACCAAAAAACAAAAACAAAACAAAAAGGTGAAAAAAAAAGGAAAAACACCTCAGGGCAGTCTTTCCCTTTTGTAGGTCCAGTTGGCCACTTAGAAGGAAAGAGGGCCAAGGGTTTCAGAAAGTAATAGGAAAGGAATGGAACCCCTGTTGGACCAGGAATCTTGGTAAAGAAAGAAGCTCAGAAGGGGAACCTGCTAGGAGCCTGCTAGGAGCAGGGTCTGGTTGGGGGGGGGGGGAGGGGTGCGCTTTGGGAATAATAAAAAGTTTTTCCTTTCTTTGTCCCTCTATATTCTAACCCAAACTGAGCTATATTCACCCCCTTGGTGTCACAGCTAGGACCCAGAATTTATTGTCCTTCTGAAGGCAAAAAATCTTACCATTAACAGCAGTTTTTGTCAGGACTCAGGCCAGTAGCTCCATCTGGGTCTCCATCTTGGCTCCACCCCCTGGAAATTTATCTTTCAGCCAACCACTATTCATCTAGGGTTAATTGGGCGATGAGACACACAGTGTTGATGGATAACCAAATGGATAAATATATTGACATGAAAAGATTAAACATGATCTTATCCCCTAAGAGTTAATAGCCTATAGAAAAGATGAAGATAACAAAGGGATTTAACTGAGTCTGACAAACTGAGTTTATATCCTCTATCTCTTATTTGCATTAGACCATTTGAAACATGATCAAATTCTTCAGATCATTTCAATTATTGCTATTTTTGACTAATATTTGTGACTGTTTAGTAGAAGCCTTATGAAGATTAAACAAGAAAATTAGGTGCAATTTATAATTGTAAACATTCACCGAAAAGACATAGCTATTAGGTTTAAATTGCTCATATGAGATTGGAGAATGACCTAAGCATAAGATAAAGCCCTTGCACTCATAAAACTTATAGACAGTTGCAACCGCAAGTATACATTAAGCAACTTCTTCCTATACTAGTTGGTAACAAAAGCAAGACAAAATAATTTAGATGCAGCAAAAGATGCATTTTGACGAGTTCAGATTAAATGAAACAAAATATAATTGGAAGTTTGTGAAAGAGTGTTCCCCAGAGAGGGGAGACATACTAAAGAAATAAACCATGCTACAGTAATTTCTTGGAATTAGAGCATAAGGAGATGATTCATGGGAGGATGGAGTTACACAAGGTTCTGATCACAAAGCAGAGTGTCAACTAAAGAAAAAAGCTTGACATCTATGTGAATTTGTATTATCAGGTGCATTTTAATCCAAGGGGATTAAGAAAAGATGTGGAGGTATATTACTAATTAGATTTGGTGACACACGTCAAACCTCAACTCTGAAATATTGTTTTCTTTGTAGAAAACCCTTGCTGGTGATGGGGCTAAAACGGGACAAAGAATATATAGGTTTCAATACACACACACACACACACGCACACACACACACACACACACACTTCATCCTGTATTAGATACATTTTCTTCAGTTTCAATATACTTGAACATTCAGCTATGTGAATTTATGAAAAAGAACTGAAATAAAAAATGTTAGACAACACCAGTGTTTGTTTTGTTTAACTCAAAAATCAGTTCTTTACATGAAAATATTTTAATAAGGGTATATATTTTTCTTTTCCTAAATATAAGCTAGATGAATGTAAGTTCTGCCCTGTGTCAATTGTTAACACCTGTCAAAAAAGCATATCTTTGATATCTTTATTCAAATACAATATTAACATTTCTAACATTTTAATTGTTAAGTTAGGTGAAATAAATAGGAAATAAAACTTGTGCATTAACATTTAAAAATCAGTCATGTAGAGACTCTAGTATTGAATTAAGAAGACAGTTTTTAAATTGGCAAATGCAGTTTAGAGACAATAATTCACTAAATCCCAAAGTACCTTTAAATAGAACAGTGTCTGGCACAGTGGGAAGCACTCCACAGACTTTGGAAAATAAACGACTTAGCACTCAGGTTTGTTTTATCTTTAATGAAACATAAGTTACACTCAGAACAATGATCTCTTGCCCAATGACATATGGTTAGTGAATATTGGAACTGAGAAATGAATTCATTTGTTTACTCTGCAAGCTGGATGTAGCTAACTATATTCAATACATTATTATAGAATGTGTTGTTTTTTTGTCTTCAGAAAAGACTGAATTAAAATAAATTTTCTTAATTCTTATTAGGGGAAATAGTAGAAAAGCAACAAAAACTTTAAAAAAAGATCACAAAAGTAACAAAAATAATAGACCCTGGATTTTTCTTTCAATTTCATTTTGTATCTTCTTGGATTATTAAGGAAGACTTATAAAACACTGTCATTCTAGGATGGCATAAATCAAGAATCAACTAGTCTATATACTATTCCGAGGTAGAGTTTATTATATTATTATTTTTTTAAGAGTTTATTTTTAATTCCAGCTTCATGGAATTTTAAGTGTGCTAAGTTGAAAGGACAAGAACAGCATGGACTTACTAGCTTCATTTTTTGTAATTCACATTTTTTTTGTTTTTTTTTTTGAACCTTTTACAAAGGTTCTAAAGTAAAGACCAGATACAAGGGATTGGTTATTTTAGAAAAAGACAGTCCATCAGAGCCAGGCGATGATATACCTGGGGCAGTGCACAATATTACCACGAACAGTAAGACCTCAATGGAAGCTCCTGATGCTTGCCTACAGGGTGGAAGTTTTCTTTTTAATTATTATTTACTTATTCCCTTATGTGTCCTTGTTGTTTTATTGTTGTAGTTATTATTGTTGTCATCGTTATTGGATAGGACAGAGAGAAATGGAGGAAGGAGGGGAAGACAGAGAGGGGGAGAGAAAGACACCTGCAGACCTGCTTCACCCCTGTGAAGTGACTCCCCTGCAGATGGGGAGCTGGGGTCTTGAACTGGGATCCTTACTCCATTCCTTGTGCTTTGCACCATGTGCGCTTAACCCACAGCGCTTCCTCCCGACTCCCCAGGGTGGACGTTATGTGAGTAGTTAAATAGTGGTGTAGATGTCTCTCTCTATCTCTTACGCTCTGAAAGGAAAAAAAAAAAAAGGACACTGGGAACCTGGTATTATCCTACGGTTACTAAACCACAATGATAACCCTAGAGAAAAAAAAAAAAACAGAAGAGAAAGTCATGGTCAAGTAGGTGGCACAATGGATAAAGTGTTGTACACTTAAGCGTGTGGTCCTGAGTTCAGTCCCCAGCACCACATCTATCAGAGTGATGTCTGATTCTTCCTCTCCTACTTGTCCTCTCATTATTAAATAATTAAAATATTAAAAAAGAAAAAATATAAATGGTTATTCTCCAAAATAAGTAAAAGTCTTATATAAACTGTGTATGTTTAATTTTTTGATTATATAAATCATTCAGGGAGACTAAAAAAAAATCTGTGTTGTAAAAATAGAGAGAAAAATAAAAGAAAGAGCAAATACCTTCCATGGTTGCATAAGGCAGAGAAAGGCACTGTAGAACTTAAGACTCTTGAGGAGACTGGGTGGTGGCATACCTGGCTGACAGCATGTGCTACAGTGCCTAAGGACCCGGATTTGAGCCCCCAGCCCCCAAGTGCAGGGGGATGCTATGTGAGTGGTGAAGCAGGGCTGCAGATGTCTCTCTCCCTCTCTGTCTTCCCTTTCCCTCTTGATTTCTGACAGTCTCTATCTAATAATAAAGATAACTACGAAATAAAAAACTTAAGACTCTTTTTTCTGTTGATTCATTTTAAGTCACACACACACACACACACACACACACACATACACACTTGTGTTTTACATGGAATTTAGTGTGCTGCTTGCTTCATTCACTTATTTTTTCCCCCACTATGTTTTTGGAAAGCGCTTAGATTTATTTTCTAAATCATTGATTTGATTATCTCCAGCACCAATTCTGACATTTAATGTTTCCAGTGCTGGTTTAACTCTGTCATTGTGCCTTTGTTTTTCTTGTAATTTTTATTCATTTTGACAAGCATTTTTTGAATATCAGCCTAGCCCCTGAATCCATGGAAATTACAGTCTTTCGGAGAAAACTTGTTAGTAGGAATGTTTTCAGGATGATAGTTTCACTGTTCTTTACTTTGTGGTTTTAATTATATTCTGAAATATTCCTCATCTTTCCCACTATTCTGTCCTCTTTTAGTGGATTATTTTTTCACTTGTGCCAAAGTTTACAACTTCTAAATCATGGGATAAGGAAGAATTTTTGGATGAATTGGTGCTTGCTGATAGGCAATTTGCATTAACTAATTTACCCATCAGTTAGTTGGCAGCAGCAAAATTTCTGTAGTGTACCATGGTTGTAATGACTTGTACACTAACTCCTCTATAGAAATCCCTCCAGTGTCTGATGTGTTACTATACCCTCTAGCTATCTGAATTTTCTAATTTTTTCTCAGAAATCTCACCAATTAAATATATTTTATTGGATAGGGAATACTGAAATCAAGAAGGAAGTGGGGACAGGGAGAGAGAGAGAGAGAGAGAGACCGAGAGAGAGACCTGCAACCATGCTTCACCACTCATGAAGCTTCTCCCCTGCAGGTGGGAATTGGATGCTTGAACCTGGATCCTTGAGCACTGTAATGTGTGTGCTTAACCAGGTGTGCCACTGTCCCAAACATTTTTCTAATAAAGACAGAATTTTTTTAGTAGAAGCAGAAATATTGAAAGAGAATACAGAACTGAAACTTCCCTCAGTGTGGTGGAGGCTGGGATCAGACTCACCTATTAGAATAATTTCTATTTCCCACTATACCTATATAATTTTGGTATAAAATAAATGGATCTAGATATTAACATATCTAAATATTAAGGACTTATATCAAACTATATTAAAAGTTTCTTTTTAATATTTCAAAATTCTGAGTTTGAAGAGCTCTGGATAAAAGTTACCAGAAGAAGATAGGCATTTTTTTCCCACTAGCCTTTCATAAGCCTGGATTATAACTTTAGACATAGCTTTAAATAAGGGTCACTCATAATTCTTGACTATGATAACATTGTTTTAAAAGTCTCTTGTATTATACCTTAGTTGATGCTACTGCAAAAATCCACAATTTTCAATAACTTTGCACAAAATCATTGATTTTGTCATTACCATTTACTATTTTTCTTTTTTAATTAAGTAATATAAAATGGAAACACTGATAAGACCATAGGATAAGAGGGGTACAATTACCACCACCAGGACTTCGTATCTCATCCCCTCCCCTGATAGCTTCCATATTCTTTATTCCTCTGGGAGTATGGACCCAGGGTCATTATGGGGTGCAAGAAGTGGAAGGTCTGGCTTTTGTAATTGCTTCCCTGCTGAACATGGGCATTGACAGGTGGATCTATACTCCCAGCCTGTCTCTCTCTTTCGCTAGTGGGGTGGGGTTCTGGGGAATCAGAGCTCCAGGACACATTGTTGGGGTTGAATGCCCAGGGAAGTCTGGTTGGCATCATGGTAGCATCTAGAACCAGGTGGCTGAAAGAGATTTAACATATAAATCCAAATAAATTGTTGACTAATTATGAACCTAAAGACTGGAATATTGCAGATGAATATTTGGTGTCTCTGTTTTGGAAATAGCTAGTATAGTAATATACCTGTTGTAGGTATATTCCAAAGGGCCCCTGACTTTTAGTTTTTGCCTGAGCCTGACATCTGATATGAAGGTGGACCCAAGTTTTTGTCTGGGGAGATGATGTCATGGCTGGAAAAATGGATCAGGGAAGAGAGTAGCTCCCAAATATGGGAAAAGTGTATAAATGTTGTTGACTTTAAACCCTATCAATTTGATCTAGGGCCAATAGGAGCATAGGAGCCTATGTAATCTCTGCATCCCTGTAGGTCCGAACTCACATTCTGTTTTTCATACTACGGCTTAGGCATCCTTCAGTGTACTGGGAGTCAAACTCTAACTTAAACTACTCACAGGGCAGAGCATACACTATAGAAGCGAGCTATTTCTCTGGCCTTATACAATGGCATTTACAGTTTTTACTTGTCACTTATCCTTTTTGTCAGCAGAGGTATTGCTGAGGCTTGGTGTCTGTACCACAACTGCTCCTCATAGCCATTTTTCTCCCTGTCTCCCTCAACCTATCCCTCAGTCTTCCTTCCATTTTATATATAGACAGAGAGGAAAAGAAAGGGGGGGGGGAGAAGAGATATCTGCGACAACACTCATGAAGCTTCCCTCCTATGGGTGTACGCTCTGGGTCTTGAAACCAAGTTGTTAAGAGATCAAGGTAATGTGTGTGTTTTATAGGCTGCACCGCCAGCAGATCCTGGCATTTAGTGTTTTAAGAAAGTATTCTTTTTTAATTTTTATATGTATTTATTTTCCCTTTTATTGCCCTTGTTTTTTATTGTTGTGGAGTTATTATTGTTGTTGTTATTGATGTCATCGTTGTTCGATAAGACAGAAAGAAATGGAGAGAGGAGGGAAAGACAGAGGGGGGAGAGAAAGATAGACATCTGCAGACTTGCTTAACCACCTGTGAAGCAACCCCCCTGCAGGTGGAGAGCTGAGATCCCTAAGCCGGTCCTTGTGCTTGGCGCCACATGTGCTTAACCCACTGCGCTACCGCCCGACTCCCTTGTTTGCTGGATGAAGTAGATTTTGAAGAATGGATGCCTTCAATCACATAAACTGAATAGAAACAAGAATAAAAAATAAAAGGTAGTGTTTTCTCTCATGGTTGTGTGTTAAATTGTAGCAACATGATAGTAAAATAATATTTAATTTAATGATCAGTTTACCTTCTATGATCAGAAGTGCTAGTTTGGTTTTTACCCTTTGTAAAAAAAATGTGTTTCTAAGTACATTTAATTAAATCACATTTCACTGGCATTATGCCAATTCATGTTCTTTTTCCAAAATCTGAAATGGATCACTTATTTTAATAACAGAAACTATGCACATAAAATAAATTTATTCATTTTAATATGGTTCCTGAATTATTTGCATTTGAGTAGAACTTGCTTGGTGAAAACACTGATTTTTGTCTGTAAAAATTTTAGGATGATTATCTTATAACTCTGAAAGTATCTTTGGAGTCAAGCAAACCTGTCTTCAAGTTGTAATGAAATATGTTTACATTTATTATCTCAAAGTGTTTAGATTTGTGCTCTTCTAATTTACAGAAGAAAAATGAAGCCAGGCATGATCTATATCTCATTAACAGTCTATCTTAACATCAAAAGAAAACCCTGTGAATAACATCTAATTGTATGCAATGATTTATAATACTCCCTTAATTATCATTTTAATTATTTCAAAACACTGAGTATATTATGTAAGTAACCCATCACAACCTCAGGCATTAAACTTTCATCTTTTTCTAAAAAAAGAAAAGTTATTCCTTCCATTCTTACCAAATCAGTTGGCTAGTTGCCATGACAGCAGGATATCATTTATTTGAAGGGGAAATGGTCACACATTTTTGGCTTACAATTATTTTCCTTTTATTAGCATTCTCAAGTGGTGAAACTTTTATTCCTTTCATTAAGAACATATGTATAAAAATGCCTAGCTGTCCCACCAAAATAGTGTCTTGAACATAAATAGATTCAATCCATCGTAGGTACAAACCATTTGTTCCTTCTGAAACTGAATTAAGGTAGTATACTGCTTAAAATGCTGAACTCCAAAATGCCACCTGCTTCTGCTGAGGCATTTAGATGATGCTTGGAGGCTGGCCAGGTTTGTGCAGTGCTCCAACCCATTGCTTACGTGTCTGACAGTAACATCTGGTAGCACAGATGCTGAATTTTAGAGAGCCATAATTATTTTGAGAGAAGGTAGAAGTTGTCTTACACAGTTATTATCATGCTCCTACGGCACATATTAGAAAGAGGCAATCATTTTGTACTTCTCTGCCAGTATATGTTTTCTCAGTTTTGGAGATGATTTTTCTAGATCATCTACAACACCGAGATTAAGAATCATTATGTGTTTTTAAGTGATAGAAAGGTTTCAAGAGAGCATAAAAAATGTGATGAAAATGCTTTGTTGTCTCCAAGTGCCTGTTCAAAAGCCATTGAATTAGGTGCCAGGAATTCACAGGCTAGCCTATTAGAGAAAAGTTGATGACAATAACCTTTCTTGGTTTCACACTCTATCCAGGAGTCACTCAGAAGTAAGATTGTCAGATTTTTCTACCAATGAAAGGAGTTTATCTTTGCTTTGTTTATCTCAGCTATTACAACTTTCCTTTTCCTATTTCTCTCTGCCTCAGACAGATCATCACTGAAGGGGTTATGACTGGTGCCCACAAATCTATAAGTTCTTTCTCTTTTAGAAATAATGTATTATATACTGCATGCACCCACAAAAATAATGTCTGTGATTTCTTGATAACTTTCACCTCCATGACTCAGAAAGGAAGATTTGATTTGTTAGCACAGTAGCCCGTTTACATAGTCTATGTTAATTTACAACAAAGTAATGATATTTTCAAGGAGTGTTTGGTGAGAACACATGAAGAAGCTTCACTGCTCTGAGAATTTTCAGACAGAAGAAGAAGAAGAAAGGAGGAGGAGAAGGAGAAGGAGAAAAAGAAGTATGGGAAGGAGAGGGAAAGGGAGAGGGAGAGGGAGAGGGAGAGGGAGAGAGAGGGAGAGAGACAGCATCAAAGCTTCTCCAAATATCATGGGGGTTGGACTTGAACCTGGGTCACATGAATGGCAAAGCAGGCAATTTGTCAGGTGATTCGTCTAAACAGTCCACAGTGGTCATTTTTTAAGGAATGTAGTACAACTGATCATATTTTGATTTTTTTTCTGCTCACTCTGAAAATCTGAATATGAGGTTGCTGCCCTTTGATATATTCACAGTGCTTCATTAAATATTAATGGTCACCTACAATATGGAAAACATTTTGGTAGATGCCAAATACATGCTAGTGAGTGAAACTGACATAATCCCAGCTCTGGGTAGTTTGCAGGTTAGTCACAGCAGTTACAAATTCAAATGCCTTCAGGGCTCAGCAGATAAAGAAAACTGAGGGAAGCTGTGACTTTAAGCTGATAATAATTAGTGGTGGCAGCTGTGCCTTAAACTGAGCAGTGAGTGTTATGCTGGATAGAATTCAAACCCAAAGTTTATATAAACAATGAGTCATACCATTAAAAAAATTAACTAGAACCTGAGTAATTGAAATAAACTATACTTGTGGTAGAGTGGAGATGTTTTAGGAATGAGAGAAATGTGTTTTTGAGCTGGTCCTTCCGTTTCTCATGTATCTTGTCATCAACAGTATACAGTTAGGGGCTTCTCAGAAATCAGTTTGTTTGATTTTATTTTAATAAGAGGTAGATGGATAGATAGATAGACAGACAGACAGGGATAGAGAGAGGCCCTCAGATAAGAGCACTATTAATCCATGGTTTATGGTGGTACCAGGGATTGAAACTGGGGACATAGAACCTCAAGTATGAGAGTCTTCTGTGGCACCATTATTTTGTCTCCCTGACCCAGGACTAGAATGTTTTCTAGAGCTTGTTCACAGAACAAGTCCATTAGAACTAAGTGCTGATGACGGTGAATGGTGCCCTAGTTGGTGAGGCCATAGTGTTCTCTGCTTTGGTCATATGTTGCAATTCTGCCCAGTATATTGGCTGATTTTACTGATAGTTTTTTTTTTCCTAATGTCATCAACATCTTGTTTATCATCCTGTAAACTATGAGTTGTCTTTTGCAAATTACATTTATTATTTCTGTTGGCAAAACATTGATTTATAATACTCTATAAATTTCAGGATTATAGCTACACCTTGTTCAATGCATATACAAACCATGGCCATCACCAAAGTTCTAGTTACTAATTAAAATCAACACTACCCAAGTCCTCCTTCCCTTCACCCCCTTACTCTCAGGTTTAAGCATCTAAGTTTTTTTTTTTTTTTAATATTTTCTTGATACTCTTTTTTTTTTCTTCTTCACTTTATGGGAGGGTGTAATGGCTTACAGTAAAGTTGTTGGCACAGATATACAACTTCTCAGCTCTGCTTGGTAGGACTCTGGGAGATATTTTCTCCCCCAACCTAGGCTATGTTTTTTGTTTGTTTTTGCTTCTCCATCTGTTTTGTTGCTTTACATCCCATACAGTAATGAAATCATTCATATTTCTCTTTATCTTTCTGACTTATTTCATTTACTGTGATCACTCCGAGGTCCATCCATAGTGCTGTATATGACAAGTATTTATTTATTTATTTATTTATTTAGTAACTGAATATTATTTCACAGTGTGTGTGTGTGTGTGTGTGTACTCCCATCGTCGTTATCCAGATATTTGTACATGGGAATTTAGGTTGTTTCCAAGTCTTGCTTGCTATCAGTAGTGTTTCAGATACACACAGTCCTGACTTACACAGTTGCTTTGAATAGTAAGTAGTAGTGTTGTGTTTGCTTTCCAGTATTTTCTTTTCCTGGTTGTGATGTAGATGAAGATGAGAGCTAGTATTCATTCTGCAAAGTTGCTGAGGAACTTGTTTGAAATGTTTTAATTCATAGCAGATGGTGTTATTACTTTCTTCTTTTTTTTTTTTTAACTTTTCTGTTGGGGGATTAATGGTTTACAGTCAACAGTAAAATACAATAGTTTGTATATGTATAACATTTTCACATAACAATAAACCCCCCACTAGGTCTTCCTCTATCATCATGTTCCAGGACTTGAACCTCCCCCCCACACCACCCCACCCCTGAGTCTTTTGCTTTGGTGCAATGTGTGGCATTGCTTTCTGAAGGGTAAGCTATTATGAGATCACTTTGATATACATGTAGACTATTTGTATCATACACTAGCATATTGTATTTATTAAACATTATAATAAAATGGAAAAAAAACCCATAGTGACATAAATAATAATGATTTGACCCAAAATCATGTTTTATGTGGATCACTTAACCTATGCAAAAACATTTTGGAAACATTTTAATATTGTATTTGTACACTTTAAGGGACTGTCATCCTTCAGTTGCAAAGATGAAAATTAGTAATGGTAGCAAGAATAGTAAACCAACAAATATTAACATTTATTGAGTGTGTAATACCTTTAGATAGTTAACATCAGAGTGGTGGAACAAATTAATTATGAGGGATACATGTTTTTGAAGATTTATTTATTCATAAGAAAAAGAGAACCAGACCCCATGCTTACAAGTCCTATGCTTTTCTATTGTGTCACTTAATAGGTCTCTACAAAAATGCATTTTTGAGCTTATTTTATTATAAAAATAGGTTTGCTAATGTCTACTCTATCTATAATGACATTATTTTTCACCATTGACCAGATTAAAAGTAACGTAACCTATTATAGTTTGAATTTGCTTTTTATTAATAGCATCAATTGTGTAATGATTATTAGTCTTCTAGTATAAGCTGTATTTGCTTTAATTAAGGGATGTAGGTTTCTGTAATATCCATAATGATATTGAAATATTTCCTGAAGATAATAGAACTGCATGTTTTATCTTATTTCTAATAACCAACCATTCCTTGATAAACTGAACCAAAACAATCTTGTTACATTGTTTGAACTGTCAAAAAAAATGTAAACAAGGATAATATTTTGGTGGTTTTCTGTTAGAATGATACATGAGAAATTGACACTATTGTTCTTATATAAGAATATATTTCCTAGGGGAGACTGAAGATAAGAATACATACATAGCAACTATCGTATATTAGTACAAGGGTTAGATAACTATGAGAAAAATAATGTGTACAGTTAAGAACTGTTATATAGGCAAACATTTTTCATAGGCAAAATTTTGACATATTTTCAAGTAAAGCTATATATATATATGGCACCTATAACAATAGTATTTTATTATAAAGTAGAAATTATTCATTCACAGTGTAAGCTGTCTTTCAAACTAGAGATATAAATCTATGCATATTTCTTATTTTTCATGATTTTTTGCTTGGAAACTAGTATGCCTCTTTAACACAAAGTATAATACCAACTAAACATCTTTTTCACATTAGCAAAATAGCTCACTTGCATAGAGCACTGCTTTGTCCTTTGCTATGTATGTTACCCAGGTTCATGTTCAACCCCCCTCTGTATGGAAGGAAGATTTGGTGTGATGGTCTCTGACTTTTTCTCTGCTTTTCTGTCTTTAATCTAAAAACAAACAAACAAACAAAATAAACACAAACAAAAGACCTTGTCTATGTTGAGTTGCCCCAAACTTTAAAAGCTTTCACAAATCCAAAGGTATCTCTGAATTTTCTACCAAAATAGGGAAAGAATTGTACTGGTCATTGTTCAGTGTTGATTGCTTTTCTGTATCAATGTAATGAGTGTTGAGACCACTCTCCATAGAGGTACTGTGTCTGCACACTGTCAAATTTGTCCTACATCACACATGTAGAATTAATGACTCCAGATACAGTCCAGGGGGTTAGGTATTGCTATAGTTTAAATACTTAAAAATACATTATTAAGTATTTCTCTAGCTCCTCTCCTTTTCTCTCTCTTTATATATATCATGGTATCTGAAGCCAAAAAACAAAAACAAAAAACAAAAAGGGAAAATAACTAAAGAGCTATGCTGGTGAGGTATCCTCTTGCTGAACCAAGCAAACTTAGGATTTCACTTAAGCAATTAGCATGTGGGTTACAGACATGGGAGTGGATTAAACCATCATTATAAGTTTTTTTTTCCTATAAAACATTCTTTGATGCAAGCAACTATGCATTTTGACATTACATAAATTTCAGTTGTGCATCATTACACATCAACACCTGTATATATTAAACTAAATTCACCACTGAAAGTCCAATTCTGTTTGTCAACATACAATTGACCCCTTTGCTCTTTATCTATCTACTGCTGATTGCCTGACTTTCAAAGGGTGAGGGTATCAATGATTAGTTGGCTTTCAGAGACTGCTCACTGGATGGAGCTGACACTGATTGATTAAAATTTCAAAGCTAGTTTTGGAGCTATGGGTCAACTAAACTGTTCTTAGAATTGTGGAGATTTTTAAAAAATGAATCTTCTACGATCTAATTGATCTTTTTAAATTATATGTATTTATTTATTGGATAGAGATAACCAGAAATAGAGAGGGAAGGAGGTGAAAGATACCTGCAACACTGCTTAGCCATTCACAAAGCTTTCCCCATGCATGTGGGGACCAGGGCTCAAATCTAGATCCTTATACATTAGAACATGTGTGTTCAGCCAGATGCACCACCACCTGGCTCATAATTGATCTTTCTATCTTTTTTCTTTCTTTGTTATTTATTTTTTTACTGAAGAAGTGTCTGTTTACAACACTGCAATTATTCAGGAATACAGACAGATTAATATCTCTTTAAATGTACATGACCACCCCACTCCCACTATCAAAGTACAAATAACCCTCTTCCACAGTTTATTGGACCTCATCCACCAATCCCTCCCACCCCTATTTCCCTTCTTCTAGCCCCAGTTCTGCAGTCTGAAGGATAGGTGAGGGGTAGGGAGTGTTTTTTGTTGATGTGTTAAAGGTTTTCTGTTGTTGCTATGATTATTCACCAGAGTACTGCACCGCTCGGGTTTAGAACCTATGAACCACAATCAGGAAAATTCCTTTTGCATGATCACATGCTGTCTCCCTGCCTCATTGTCTGCTTGTATTTCATGTAGGAGCAAGTCATCTGATACTTGTCTTTCACTGTGTGGCTTAGTTTTCTTAGTTTAATCCTAGTCAGTGACAATCATATTATTGAAAATGTATATGATTTCATATTGTCATAGCTGAATACTATCCCGCTGTGTATATATACCGAGTCTTCTTTATTCAACCATTCAATTATGGCCCATTTAATATTGTTTCTGTATCTTGTACAATGTAAACAGTGCTACAATGGACAAAGACATGCATATTATTTTTCATAAATAGAACAGGTCTATCAATACTCATTCACATCAGTACACATTACACTTAAAATGGCAAAAATTAGGCGGAGGGAGTGTAGGGCTGAGTAGACAGCATAATGGTTATTTTATGAGGCTCTATGTTGCCAGATTTAGTCCTTAATAGCACCATAAGGCAGAGCTAGTCGGTGTTTTAGTCTATCTCTACCTCTATCTTCATCTCTCTATCTCTCTCTCACTAGAAAATAGGAAATAAATATATTTTTTTTTTTTTGTTTTTTTTTGTTATTTTTTTTTTATTTAAATTTTTAATTTAAGAAAGGATTAGTGAACAAAAGCATAAGGTAGGAGGGGTACAACTCCACACAATTCCCACCACCCAATCCCCATAACCCACCCTCTCCCATGATAGCCTTCCCATTCTCTAGCCCTCTGGGAGCATGGACCCAGGGTCGTTGAGGGTTGCAGAAGGTAGAGGGTCTGGCTTCTGTAATTGCTTCCCCGCTGAACATGGGCGTTGACTGGTCGGTCCATACTCCCAGTCTGCCTCTCTCTTTCCCTAGTAAGGTGTGTCTCTGGGGAAGCTGAGCTCCAGGACACATTGGTGGGGTCTTCAATCCAGGGAAGCCTAGCCAGCATCCTGGTGGCATCTGGAACCTGGTGATTGAAAAGAGAGTTAACATACAAAGCCAAACAATTTGTTGAGCAAACATGGATCCCAAGATTGGAATAGTGGAGAGGAAGTGTTGGGGAGGTACTCACTGCAAACTCTAGTGTAATCCTGCTTTCAGGTATATATTTTGCAGTAGTTTATGGATACGTGTGCACATACGCTCTCTCTCACAGAAACTGGTGTATGTCTAGGTTATGGGACTTTGTTAGAAAGTGAACTACCTGAGATGAAATTAGAGTGTACTATAAAAGGAAAGGTCTCACCCGAGTAATGAAGCTGAAGGGTTGTCATTACACACGTGAAGTCTCTGGATACACTCTGAGGTGAAGCATGTTGTGATGGCAATCGTTGCTTTGGTTAGGTTGTGATCGGCGGATGCAATATTATTTGGTATGGATTGGGAGAAGCATACGGGAAAGTGAGCCCTATCCATGGGTGCCAGGACTGGGGGAAGTAGGGGCTCTATAGTGAAGATGTGAGGTTCCTGCTGTCTTAGGGTTCAAAAAGACAATCAATAGTTAATATTATCATCACATTATTTGTTAATTGGGTTAACTTTGAAAAGTCCCTTTGTTATGGTTTGCTGTACAGTACCCAGTATCTTGTATATAGCTGTGCTATTGGAAGCCTCCAATCTACTTGGTCTAGGCTTTTGAGAGAGTCCGCATATCAAATACGTAGCCTATATATTAAAAAGATTCAGTTTGTCTCCTGAGAACCTTTGAGACATACAATTGATTTCCCCCTCTCATATTAATTAACTACTGATTTATATGTCTACATTTTGCTAGGAGTGTACATAAACACCATTCCCATCACCAAAGGACCGTGACCCATCCCTCCCGCCCATTCCCACCCCCCACTGGCCCAGAAAGCTACATGTCTACCCCTCACCACTGGGTTTTTTCTTTGGTGCCCTACTTACAATTTGATCAGGTCCTGCTTTTAGTTTCCCTTTCAGATCTTCTAAGTCAGCTTCTGTTGATGAGTGGGATCATCCCATACTCATCTTTAACTTTCTGACTCAGTTCACTTAACATAATTCCTTCTAGCTCTGTCCAAGATGGGTCAGAGAAGGTGGGTTCATTGTTCTTGATAGCTGCATAGTATTCCATTGTGTATATATATCACAGCTTTCTCAGCCATTCATCTGTTGTTGGGCACCTGGGTTGCTTCCAGGTTTTAGCTATTATGAATTGTGCTGCTATGAACATAGGAGTACACACCTCTTTTTGGTTGGGTGTTATGGAGTCCTTGGGGTATAACCCCAGGAGAGGAATTATTGGGTCATATGGAAGGTCCATGTCTAGCCTTCTGAGGGTTTTCCAGACTGCTCTCCACAGAGGCTGTACCAATTTACATTCCCACCAGCAATGTAAAAGGGTTCCTCTGTCCCCACATCCTCTCCAGCATTTGTTGCTGCTGTCCTTTTTGATGTATGCCATTCTTACAGGAGTGAGGTGGTATCTTAGTGTTGTCTTAATTTGCATTTCTCTGACAATCAGTGACCTAGAGCAGTTTTTCATATGTTTGTTAGCCTTTTGGATCTCCTCTGTGGTGAGTGTTTTGTTCATTTCCTCTGCCCATTTTTGGATGGGGTCATTTGCTTTTTTGCGGCTAAGTTTGCTGAGCTCTTTATATATTTTGGTGATTAGTTTCTTGTCTGATGTCTGGCATGTGAAGATCTTCTCCCATTCTGTGAGGGGTCTCTCTGTTTGTTTAATTGTTTCTTTGGATGTGCAGAAGCTTTTCAATTTGATGTAGTCCCATTGGTTTGTTTCTACTTTGGTCTTCCTTGCAATTGGGTTTGATTCATCAAAGATATCCTTGAGGTGTAGATGGGAAAGTGTTTTACCAATGTTTTCCTCTAAGTATTTGATTGTTTCTGGTCTGACATCTAGGTCTTTGATCCATTTGGAGTTGATTTTTGTTTCTGGTGAGATAAAGTGGTTCAATTTCATTCTTCTGCATGTTTCAACCCAGTTTTCCCAGCACCATTTATTGAAGAGAGCCTCCTTCTTCCATTTAATCCTTTGGGCCCCCTTATCAAAGATTAGATGCCCATAGGTGTTGGGATTTACTTCTGGGCTTTCAATTCTGTTCCACTGGTCTGTGTGCCTATTTTTGTTCCAGTACCATGCTGTTTTGATGATGATGGCTTTATAATATAGTTTAAGGTCTGGGAGTGTGATGCCTCCATTTCTGTTTCTTTTCCTCAAGATGGTTTTGGCAATTCTAGGTGTTTTCAGGTTCCAGATAAATGATTGTAGTGTTTGTTCTATTCTCTTAAAGAAGCTTGGTGGAACTTTGATGGGTATTGCATTAAATTTGTATATGGCTCTGGGGAGAATGTTCATTTTGATGATATTTATTCTTCCAATCCATGAGCATGGGATATCTTTCCATTTCTTGGTATCAGTTTCTATCTCCTTGAGTAGCGACTCATAGTTTTCAGCATACAAGTCTTTCACTTCTTTGGTCAACTTTATTCCTAGGTATTTGATTGATTTTGCTGAAACAGTGAATGGGAGTGATTTCTGGATGTCTTCTTCTTCAGATTTAGTGTTTGCCTAAAGAAATGCCACTGATTTTTGTACATTGATTTTGTAGCCTGATACCTTGCTATATTGCCTAACAACTTCCAGTAATTTTCTACTGGATTCTTTAGGTCTTTCTATGTATACTATCATATCATCTGCAAATAGTGAGAGCTTGACTTCTTCCCTTCCAATCTGTATCCCTTTGATTTCTTTCTCTTGCCTGATTGCTATGGCAAGAACTTCCAATACTATGTTGAAGAGTAACGGTGACAGTGGGCAGCCCTGTCTAGTCCCTGATCTGAGGGGGAATGCTTTCAGCTTCTCTCCATTGAGTATGATGTTGGCTGTAGGTTTGCTATATATAGACTCCACTATCTTGAGGAATTTCCCATCTATTCCCATTTTTTGTAGAGTTTTGAGCACGAATGGGTGTTGGATTTTGTCAAAGGCTTTCTCTGCATCTATTGAGATAATCATGTGGTTTTTGGCTTTGCTTTTATTGATGTGATGAATGACATTGATTGATTTACGGATGTTGAACCAGCCTTGCATTCCTGGGATGAATCCCACTTGGTCATGATGAACAATCTTTTTGATGTGTTGCTGTATCCGGTTGGCCAAGATCTTGTTTAATATTTTGGCATCTATGTTCATCAGAGATATTGGTCTGTAGTTTTCCTTTTTTGTTCTGTCCCTATCAGCTTTTGGTATCAGGGTGATGTTGGCTTCATAAAAGGTGGAAGGGAGTATTCCTGTTTCTTCAATCTTATGGAATAGCTTAAGAAGTATGGGTATTAACTGTTTCCTGAAAGTTTTGTAGAATTCGTTTGTGAAGCCATCTGGTCCAGGACTTTTGTTGTTGGGGAGATTCTTAATAACGGTTTCAATTTCTTTGTCTGTGATTGGTGCATTTAGATTTTGTAGTTCTTCTTGGTTCAGTTTTGGAAGTGCATAGGTTTCTAGGAATTGTTCCATTTCTTCCAGATTCTCTAGCTTGGTGGCATATAGTTCTTTATAGAAGTTTCGCAGAATTCTCTGGATTTCTGTGGTGTCAGTTGTGATATCTCCTGTATCGTTGACAATTCTATTAATTTGAGTCTTCTCTCTTTTTTGTTTGGTGAGTCTGGCTAGGGGTTTGTCAATTTTGTTTAATCTTTCAAAGAACCAACATTTGGCTTCATTGATCTTTTGTATGGTTCTTTTATTTTCGATGTTGTTTATTTCTGCTCTAACTTTAGTGATTTCTGTCCTTCTGGTTGCTTTAGGGTTCCTTTGTTCCTCTTCCTCTAAGTCCTTGAGGTGTGTAGTAAGTTCGTTCATTTGGGCTTCTTCTTGGTGTTTAATATGTGATTGTATAGCTATAAGTTTCCCTCTCAGTACTGCTTTAGCTGTGTCCCAAATATTTTGATAGGTTGTGTCTTCATTTTCATTAGTTTCCAGGAACATTTGAATTTCCTGTTTGAGTGAGTGTCTGACCCAGTGGTTCTTAAGGAGCATGTTGTTTAGTTTCCAAATTCTATGTCTTTTAATAATTTTCTGTTTGTTGTTAAAAGTTAGTTTTACTCCACTGTGGTCTGAGAAGATACTTGGGATGATTTCAATGCTCTTGAATTTATTGATGCTGTCTTTGTGACCTAACATGTGGTCTATCCTTGAGTATGTGTTGTGTGGATTTGAAAAGAAGGTGTATTCCAGTTTTTTGGGGTGGAGGAGTCTGAAAATGTCCAAGAGGTCTAGTCTGTCAATCTCTTCATTCAATTCTCTTGTATCTTTATTGGTTCTCTTCTTTGTTGATCTGTCTAAGTGTGAGAGTGGGGTATTGAAGTCTCCCACTATTATTGTATTACTATTGATGTATTTTTGAAATTCTTTCAATAGGTGTTTAATGTATTTAGATGGTCCCTCGTTGGGTGCATAGATGTTAATAATTGTTAAGTCTTCTTGGCTGATTGATCCTCTTATCATTATGTAATGTCCTTGCCTATCTTTTATTACTTTATTTAATTTAAAATCTATCGTGTCTGAGATGAGAATGGCTGTTCCTGCCCTTTTTTGTGGACCGTTAGCCTGTATGATAGTTTTCCATCCTTTCACTTTAAGTCTGTGTTTATCTTGTTGTGACAGATGGGATTCTTGCAAGCAGCATATGGTTGGGTTATGTTTTCTGATCCATCCCCCCACCCTGTGCCTTTTGATGGGTGAGTTTAAGCCATTGACATTTATTGATATTATGGATTTAATGTATTGTAGTGCCATTGTTCTAAAAAACAATTTGTTTGCTCTGATATATTACAAGTATTATAGTGATGTTCTTGTTTATAAGAGGTCTTTTAATACCTCTTTCAGGGCCGGCTTGGTGATAGTTGCCTCCTTTAACTGTTGTTTGTCTAAGAAGGTTTTGATCCCTCCATCTAGCTTGAATGAAAGTCTAGCAGGATATATAATCCTTGGTTGAAACCCTTTTTCATTCAGGGCTCGATAGATATCTTGCCACTCCCTTCTGGCTTTTAGAGTTTGAGTTGAAAAATCTGCAGAAAGTCTTATGGGTTTTCCCCTGTATGTGACTTTTTGTTTCTCTCTTGCAGCCTTTAGGATCCTTTCTTTATCCTTACTTCTTCTCATTGTGACTATGATGTGTCTTGGTGTTTTCAGGTCTGGGTTGATTCTGTTTGGTACTCTCTGGGCCTCTTGCACCTTGATATCCTTTCTGTTATTCAGGTCTGGGAAATTTTCTTGTATTATTTCCTCTAGGATGTTTGCTTCCCCTTCCTCTCTTTCTTCCTCTGGCAGGCCAATTATACGAATGTTACTTCTTTTGAGATCATCCCATATGTCTCTGTTGTTGTTTTCAGTGTCTCTCAATCTCTTTTTAAGCTCTTTCACCTCTTTCTTAGTTTTCTCTAACTCATCCTCTGTCTGACTAATTCTGTTTTCTGCTTCTGTTAGTCTGCTTTCCCTTGCCTCAGCTTCTTTCTTCATTACAGCTATTTCAGCTTTCAGTTCTCTAATTGTCTCAAGATAATCAGTATTTTCCTTGGGGGTCTCAACTGTTGTTTCCCTAATACTGCCATTTCTTTCCTCCAATGTTGTTTTCATTTCTGTGATTAATAAGTTTATTATTGCTTGCATACTTTTCTTATCTATGGTTACTTCTGACTGATTTGTGGTTTCTTCTGGGCTCTTGTCTTCATTCATTGGGGTAGCAGTTTTATTTGTTTTTAATCTACCCATTTTTTTTTTAATTTATGTGTTTCTCTCTTTTTTTTTTTTTTTTTTTAATGTTCTGTTGTTCCTCAGTTGTTGTGTTTTGAGCACAAGTAACACTGTACTAAATACCTTTATGACAATTGCACTCACCAACCTCCGGAATAACCGTAGCAACTGAAGTAAGTATTGAAGGAGTTTAATCGTTACCAGTTAGCCAAACAATTTCTCCAGTCCGTGAAAAAATAGTAACCAAATCCCAGTGAAGAAAGAGAAAAGGAAGAGAGGATAGCAAGAATAGACAGTTATGCAAATTTACTATCCAGTGTATATTCTAAGGGTAACAAGAGTGTAAAGGGAACTAGAGCAGAGATACACACATAGAGAGTCCACTCTGGGTCAGATTTCTTCCCCAAAGTAATTCACAAATTCAGAAAGGCAAAGAAGAAAGAAGTGTATGACAAGATTAAAAAAAAAAAAAAAAAAAAAAAGAGAGAGATTGAGAGAGATAAGAGAGAGAAAAGGGAGAAGATAGGAAGAAGAGTTGTAATTAAAGAGCAGTGCGAGGAACTTCCCAAATGTGTATCAGTGAATTAAAAAAAAAAAAAAAAAAAAAAAAACCCTGTTTGGTGGTATGGGGTATCCTGCTAGTAGCTGGTCCCAGGCACTGCTTATGGGGGGTGGGGGGGCGGCGGGAAGGATGTATGCTTGAAAATTAAAAGGAAGAAAAAAGAATTTTTTCCCCCTACTCTAATTCTTAACCCAAATTAAGTTATAGTAACATCCTTGGTATGACCGTTATGGCCCCTTATTGGATGGCCTGCTAAAGGCAGAAAATCCTATTGTTTACACGAGATGTGTCCGGAGCTCAAAGGCTGGCCGCTTCTGCTTCTCCAGGCGCCATTTTCCGGGAAACCCCGCCCTCCAGACTTTTTTAAAGGATTTCTCAAAAATGAAAACTAGCTCCAAGTCCTTTGATCCAATGAGAGCTATACTCAAGAAGTCTTTGGATCCACCCTCAGGGTCGCGGTGGACCCTGGCAACTCCCAAGAGGCAGCCCCCGAGCTAAAGTGCTCTCTCCGGGTCCTCTGCCCACTGCGCTCTGCAACCGGCGGAGGAGCCGCCTTCCCGGGCGGGCGGAGGACAATGCCCGGCGCACTCGCCTTGCCTGGCGCCGCCTGGGAATTCTGGCGCCCCGCTAGTCCGTGTCACCTTTGCTCTAATTGTTAACCCAAATTAAACTGTAATAACTTCTTTGGTGCCCCCCCCCTTATTGACTGGCCTGCTAAAGGCAGAAAATCCTACCTTTGCCGACGATGCTATCAGAGCACTCGCTGTTAGCGACTTCTCAGGCCGTCGCCATATTACCTCGTCAGGAAATAAATATTTTTTAAAAAATAAAGAATCTTAAAAGAAGCTTGGTAAAGCAGTAAGTCACATGTAAAGGAACCTGCAGAAAACTATCAGGAGAGTATCAGAATCCCTGCAAGGGGGAAAGAATGTCATATTATATACAGAGAGCTAAAAGGAAAGGACCTCTACTCAAGAAAGCTTATCCAGCCAGATAGTCATTCAGAGTGGAAGGGATAATAAAGAGCTTTAAAAGTAAACAGCATTTAAAATAATTCACCTCCTGCCTTATTAGTACCAATGTTTTTCTAAGCGATGTTTCTTGAGTTTGCTCTAAGTGACTTCTTACTTGAAAGAGGTTTCAAAGTGACATACATGACAAATGGTTCCTGGATGAGTCCAGCATTATATGCCTATCTTTCCTAAGAACTGGAAAATGCCTTTAGGAATTTCAAAGTGATTTTTTTCATACTGTTCACAGTATAAAAAAATCCTAATTATTATGTAGCATAATCATTTCCATTGTATTATCCTCTCAGACTGAAAATTGTATCCATTATTATAAAGTTAATGATATTTTGCATCTATTATCTATCCCAGGAAGGTAAATGTTAAATATCATACACACTGTAGTTAATAACACAAGTTCTACTTTATTATTTAGTGTACTTTTTATCATTTTATCCAGGGCTTAATGGTTTATAGTACAGTTGTTGACACATAGGTACAATTTCTCATCTCCCTGTGACAGATGTCTGCAAATACTCTCATCCCCAACTTTGGCCCTTTTAAGAATCATACACCAGGACAAAACACACATTTTTTTTTACTCCCTTACTCCCCCTTCTTCTCAAATTCCTTTGCTGTTATGCAATACATCACACCCAGATCAAATCTCACTATTAATATCACAAGTTTTAAAAAGAACAGATAGTTTGCTACCTGCTTTAATAGATGACCTTATGAAACTCCTTTCACCTTTCCATTTCTTCTCTCATCTGTAAAATGGAATTTTACCTTTCCTATTGAGCTATGATCTGGACTGAGTTAATTAACATAAACAGAATGTTTATATTACATATAATGTTTACATTATGTTTAAGCTCTGACAATGCTATATGACTACTGTGTGTACATTTGCTTTCATTATTGTTACTGTGAGACTGAAATATATGGCCTTACTTTTGCTCCTGGGTAGTTGGAAAGGGAACAAGTTGTCCAATTTTTCATTATATCTGCAGCTTTTCCTTTCATTCAGAAGAACAATGTAGGATATATTTATTATATAAATTGTGAATAATTGAGAATAAAGGTAAATATTAAGTAAAATCTAACATAAGAGTCACAATCCAAAATGACTATTTATGTCTGTGTATATACCACTAATTAAAATCACTCTGAATTAAAAAAAAAATCACAGCACTTTATGAAAAATACTTGTGGCTTTGTTTGCTTCATTACTCAAACTAGAATGCATTTGGAATGACTGGAGCAAATGTTGAGTAATCAACAAACAAAATGTCAAAAAGAACTGAATGTGAGAAAGTGAGGGAGGGAGGTCCTAAATGTGTACAGTCTTGCAAATCTCCAGCATTTATAAGACTGTCAGGGTTTTTCAAATGCATCTGAGCCATTAGTCCTCCCTCTGTCTACACATAACAACGCTTTGGTGAGATTTTAAAATATAAGATGCCTGAAACCTGCTTTAGATCTCTAGGGCAGAGAGGCCTGTGTATCAGCAGTTTTCAGAACTCTCCACAAGAATGTAGAGTACAAAAGGGCAGATAGTCACTAAGGTGTTCTAGATGTTCCATGACTAGTATTCCCCTTTGATACTTGCTTCTTTACCTGGTATCAGCTTGCTTCTCTGAACTTTAGCATTTGATGCTTGAAATTTCAAAGTGCCAGAAACAAACCTGGATAGCTACAGACAGGAGGTATGGGGTCTTGACCATAGAAAACAGATTTCAGGAAACTTCTGGTGATAATAAAAGAAGAGGATAAGATTAATGACAGTAGTTTTATGAGGAATCAGATATTTCTCTGTGTGTATTTTCTTTGAATGGTTTCTGTTTCAGGCTATGGCTTGAAAAAAAAAGGTTTATGATACGTGATTTGAATTCGTACTTACATTTTAATACTTGTGTTTCTTCACATAATTATGGGTATTCCATTTAGAAAGAACCCAGGTGTATTTTCCAATGTCTGTGTCTTAGGGTCATCATTAGAATTCTTTCTTTTTTCCTTTTTTATTCATAAAATGGAGATATTGACAAGACTATAAGATAAGAGGGGTACAGTTCCACACAATTCCCACCACCTGAACTCCTCATCCCATCCCCAATTTTGAAAGCTTTCCAATTCTTTATCCCTCTGGGAGTATGGACCAGCATCATTATGGGCACAGAAACTGGAAGGTCTTGCTTCTGTAATTGCTTCTTCACTGAACATGGGCATTGGCAGGTTGAGTCATACTCCCAGCCATCTCTTTCTTTCCCTAGTGGGGCAGGGCTCTGGGGAGGCAGGGCTCCAGAACACACTGGTGGGGTCATCTGCCCAGGAAAGTCTGGTTGGCATCATGTTAACATTTGGAACCTGGTGGCTGAAGAAGAGTTTATGATATAAAGTAGAACATTGTTGACTAATTATGAACCTACAGGCAAGAATATTGCAGATGAAGATTTGAGGCTCTTCATTTTGGAAAAAGCTAGTAGGTCTATTTTAGGTATATTCCAAGGGCCTCTTGACTTTACTAGTTAATAATTCTTAAAGAAAGTAAGAAATTACGGTCAAGTGATGATGCGCCTGGTTAACTGCATGTATTACCATAGAAGAGGACCCAGGTTCAAGCCCCCAGTACCCACCTGCAGGGTGAAAGCTTCACAAGTGGTGAAGCAGTGCTGCAGTTCTCTCTCTCTCTCTCTCTCTCTCCCTCCCTCCCTCCCTCTAACTTCCCCTCCCTCTCAAATTCTCTCTGTTCTATCAAATAAAATTAATAAAGTTTTTTTAAAAAAGAACTTGGAGTTGACTCAATGAGCAATTAAATAAAAAGGGGGGGGGGCTGGTCAGAGGATTAGAATTTATTTTAAAGTTCCCCAAATTGTGGCATATATCCAAGCTTGAGAACCACCTTGATTAGGAAATGTTGGGGGGAGAAAAGACAAAGCAAGTTACAAAAACTAAACCATATGATAAAATAAGATAAAAGCATTTAGTTTTCTATTCAGAAGAGTGGAATACAAGGTATCACATGACTTACCCTGTATGAGGACAGGGGTTTGAGCCATGGCCCTACCTGAAAACATAGACGGTACCAGGGGGAGCTTCTTGAACAGTGTGGTGGTGCTCTGTTATTTCTCCTCTATCTCTCTGTCTTTCTTCATCTGAAATAAAAGAACTACCTAGGAGGCAGTGGAATCACAAATATATGAGATATTATACCATGAGACAATAAAATAAAATTTGCCCACTTTTTTCAATAAATGTCTAGATTATGGAAAAATCTTAGACTCTTTTTGTGAGTGGTTATTAATAAAGAGATGAATTAAATTTAGAACTATTCAGCTAGAAACAAATTACATCTTGATGTGTTATTGGACTAAGAGTTCTTATTTTTAGATTACATTTTTGGATTAGATTTGTCATCAGGGATATTTATTCAACAGTACCGTGGTGCTATCTCCATGCCACAGTAAAATACTGAAGTGACTCATAGATTTAAAATGAGATCATAATCTTTTTGATACATGCTAAACTTTGTTTCTTTATTCACAGACACATCTTTGGAAAAAAATGTTCCTATACCTCAGTGAAGATGTTAAAAATCATTTCTTGCATGAATGAAGTGCATTATTTGAAGATGAAATATGTGATTAGTACATATTGAATTACATATAATATGATAAATGATTGATTATGCTTATTATTTCCTACATTGCTTTTTTATTTGATCACTATGTGAAATTATACTCCTCACTGGTTTTGAAAGATATGTGAAAAAGAGAGTCTAGAATTTTTTATAATAATTTTTGGTATATCCTATGTTGTGTTATTTTAAAATACCATTAAATGAAAAATTATTGATTGAGTGACTAAGTTTAACTCTCTATCAAGTTAATGACATAGCACCCTTACTGACTTAGCAAAAATTTATAGATATCCTAGGGTTTAGTCAAGTTGACAAAATTAACCTTCATAGATTCCTACTTGGGTTTGTTATAAGAAAGATCAAGTTAGGGTCAAATCATTTTTCTAAAACTGTAGTGAACTTAGTCTACCTAACAAAACCAATGCTACTGAGTGTTGCATATGTTACTCTCTGTTTGCCATTAAAAAGAAGAAGAAGAAAAAAAACCTAGACATTACTGTTGCAGTAGCTGTTTTCTGTTAGCATTCTGGTATATTTTGGAAAGATTTAGGATCTACTGAGTTAGAAAATTCACTAAAATATTTTTAAATTCTAATCATAAAAATGAACACTGGGACATCCTAACTTAAGTCGCTACCTTTACATTTGTCACTTCATGTCAGTTTCCAGCATCAGTGAAATTTATCACCAGAATGATAACTCCTTTCCATTTATGTGAAATATAGAATGAAATGATGAAGACAAGTGGTACAATTGTCTAAACTGAAGTTACAAATTAAATTTGGGTTCAGATATTGGATCATGTATTTATATAAAATATATTGTTTTACTTGGTAAGACTTGATTTCCATTATTTTTAAAATAGAAAGACAACAGACTGGCAAAGTAGATCACTTGGATAGTGAGCTTTACCACGTGCACTGCCAGGTTTGACTCTGGCCTTCACTGCACTGAAGAAGATTCAGTGTTGTGATTTCTTCCTTTCCCTCTAACTTGGACTCTATTTAAAAACATAAAAAAGAAAGGTCAGTACATACTGGCAAGAGTTATGACTACATAATATAATACTTATAAATAAACACACAGAAAGCATCAGATAATCTGTGAGTTATATTAATACTTTAAATGTTTTCTTTATTTTAATAAGAGAAAAAGATTGAGAGAGACTACAGAGATAAAACACACACACACACACACACACACAGAGAGAGAGAGAGAGAGAGAGAGAGAGAGAGAGAATAGACCAGACTATTGCTCTCAACTCTGGCTGTTGTTAGTGTTAGGAATTGAACCTGGGACCTTGGAGCCTCAGGCAAGGAATTCTTTTTGCTCAACTATTATGCTCTCTCCCCAGTCCTATTCACTCTATTTGTTTCTCTATATGGAAAATAAATTAAAGACTAATTTAGAAGTGTAAATTAGTGTAAAAAAGAACCCCTCAACTTTCCACTTGCGAGTTACCTTTCCTAGTCTCAAACATTTCACATCTGGTTTTTAAATTCTCATAGAATCTCTACAATAGCACTTTCTATGGCACCATCCGGCTATCCAAGAAATCACTTAAATTGTGACATGATTTGCTCTGGGGAAGTATCATATTCCATAGATTAAAGACTCAGTGCCAATGGGACATGCCCACCACATTCAAGGTGCCAGTCCCATGGATGTTGCCAGGCTACCCACAATCCCATGTAGGTTTCCAGACTTGATAGCAAAACAGAGACGTTCCATTACTCCCTTCTCAGGTTCCATTAACTTTCTGGGCAGGCTCAGGGAAGTACTATATTTATTTAGTTTTTACATATCAATAAAGATGCAAATAACTATGAGAGTTTCTAATTCAAAGAGAAAGGTTATAATTGCAGATGTCTTTTGTTCCCAGGGAACTGGAGTGTGTCATTCTCCCAAGCTGATTGTTCCCTTCCCTTTTCCCTTCCCTTCCCTTCCCTTCCCTTCCCTTCCCTCCCCTCCCCTCCCCTCCCCCCTCTCCCCTCTCCCCTTCTTCCCTCTTCTTTCCTCCCCTCCCCCTCCCCTCTCCCCCCTCCCCTCTCCTCTTCTTCCCTCTTCTTTCCTCCCCTCCCCCTCCCCTCTCCTCTCTCCCCTCTCCTCTCCTCTTCTTCCCTCTTCTCTCCTCCCCTCCCCTCTCCTCTTCTTCCCTCTCCTCTCCTCCCCTCTCCCCTCTCCTCTTCTTCCCTCTCCTCTCCCCTCCCCTCCCCTCCTCTCCCCTCCCCTCCCTCTCCTCCCCTCCCCGCTCCCCTCTCTCCTTTCCTCCTCTCCCCTCCTCTCCTCCCCTCCCCTCGCCCCTCTCCTCTCCTCCCCTCCCCTCTCCTCTCCTCCCCTCCCCTCTCCTCTCCCCATCCACTCCTCTCCTCCCCTCCCCTCTCCCCTCTCCTTTCCTCTCCTCCCCTCCCCTCCCCTCTCTCCTCTCCTCCTCTCCCCTCCCCTCCTCCCCTCCCCTCTCCCCTCCCCTCTCCTCCCCTCCCCTCTCCCCTCCCCTCCCCTCTCCCCTCTCCTCTCCTCCCCTCTCCCTTCTCCTCCCCTCCCCTCTCCCCTCCCCTCTCCCCTCTCCTCTCCTCCCCTCTCCCTTCTCCTCCCCTCCCCTCTCCCCTCCCTTCCCCTCCCCTCTCCTCTCGTCTCCTCTCCTCCTCTCTCCTCTCCCTTCTCCTCTCCTCTCCTTCCCTCTCCTCCCCTCCCTCCCCTCCCCTCCCCTCTCCTCTCCCCTCCCCTCCCCTCTCCCTTCCCCTTTCCCCTCCCCTCTCCCCTCCCCTCCTCCCCTTCCTTTCCCTCCCCTCCCCTCCTCCCCTCTCCTCTCCTTTTCTTTCCTCTTTTTAAAATAAAATTTATTTTATTATTTTTTTTTGCCTCCTGGGTTATTGCTGGGGCTCCTGGCCTGCACTACGAATCCACTGCTCTCGCTGCCTTTGTTGTTTATTGTTGTTGTTGTTGGATAGGACAGAGAAAAATCGAGAGAAGAGGGGGAGCCAGAGAAGGGAAGAGACAGACACCTGCAGACCTGCTTCACTACTTGTGAAACAACCTCCCCCTGCAGGATCCCTATGTGGTCCTTGTACTTTGTGCCATGTGTGTTTAACCCTCTGCACTACTGTTGTTTTAGACGGGTTAGGTTGTTTTCGCCGGGCTGGCTTCACGGGCAGGTAACAGAAGACCAGGGACTCATAGTTGAGCTGTAGGCAGTATCTCTTTATTCATGCAGGATGCAGCACAATCTAAGACGAGCTAAGCTAAACTCAAGGTAAAGTACTCACAATGCTGTCTTTATATATACTTCCCAAGTAGGGTGGAAACAGGATGTGACATAGAGAGGGTGGAGAGAAAAGTGACTGGTGAAAATCAGAGTGTGACAAAGAAGGGATCAGGGTGTGACAAGGAGGGGGTGGAGCAGGCGAGAATCCTACCACTGAACCACAAATGCCCTGGAGGGAGGTGGAACTTGTTAACAGTGGTTATGTAAATAGAATAGTGTTAAGCAGGGGGGATTTAAACCAAATGAAACAGAAGGGGTCTCATGCATACCAACAATTCCCCCTTTCTTTTTTTTTATCTAATGGCCATTGTGGGGTGAACAGAAACGTATATCATACAGGCGTTTTCAAAAGAACTGGCATATAACATGGAAAACAAAATAGGCGAGCAGCAATAACCAGTGTGATGCCAAGTGGAGCTTTTCTTGCCTCAAAGGGCAAGGTCTAGCAGGCGAAAGGGCATTTCTTGCCTCTGGGAATGCTTCATGCCTCTGGGGGCATCTCTTGCCTCAAAGGGCATTTCTTGCCTCTGGGAATGCTTCATGCCTCTGGGGGCATCTCTTGCCTCAAAGGGCGTTTCCTGCCTCTGTGGGCATCTCTTGCCTCTTGGGGCGCTTCATGCCTCTGTGGGCATAACCTAATAAGGAGGGGGAGCTTTCTGCCTCTGGGACAGAGCCTGCAGGCGAGGGGACATGGTCTATAAAGTTTCAATGCAACTGGCTGAAGTTAGTCTTTGAGAAACACAGCAGTGTGTACCAGTAAGTCCGATGGAGGTGTCAGTCCAAAGTAGCTGACCACAGAAGAAAAATGCCAAGGGATGAAACGCTGTATGTCTGTCTCGATGGGGAATGTCGGCCACCTGAATTCTGCTTTTCTGTAGAGAGTGATCTTTGGAGTCTGTGAATCTGTTTCTTCAGGTCGTGCCAGGTCTCATCATTGGTTTCCGGGGGCGATGTCAGAGAACCGGATCCAAATGGATTTCCAGGAATTCCATTTGAGTAGATGCTTTTTCATGTGAAGACTTTGAGAGCTGAAATTCACTTACTTGTTGAACAAAACTTGTAGCAGATTAGAAGTTTACTATAATTGATAACTCCATTATAATTGGAAGTCCTTTCTAGTATGATTTTAAGGTTGTTAAAACAGTTTAAACTCAATAAAATATAGAAAGGTAAACAGAAGAACCACGGTTAAAAGTCTCAGGCATGAGAATAATTAACATAATCATTGCACTATCTGCTCCACCCATAACTCATACCGTTTTGAGGATTAAACATTTCAGATTTATGTCAAGACGTAAAAGAGAAATCAAAGGAGGGAAAAAACAATTTTTTTGGATTGTTTCTGGATGTCTCTAGAAATCATGGCTGCGTCCAGCATTTTTTTTTTAAGTCAATGTCAAACAAAAATTCAGTCATTCAAATCATTCTCTTATGAAACGCAACTTGAACCAGATTATCAAGATCTCACCATGTAGGATTAAGAATCCCCGGAGGGCGACCTAGTCCAAAAAGGTCCTCAAAATTCCATTTAGGGTGCTTCTGACTGTTCCTGCTGGATTGCTTCAGGCACCCATTTTTAAAAGTGTCTTCCCATCGAAGAAAGAATCCAATCAGGAGAGTAGAACTAACCACGTGTCTCCATACTTGGGAACTGCCAGGGTACTCGAGAATGTTCTTCAAATTAGAGTAGTCCTTCTCCATGGGAAATATTCAAGAAGAAGTCCAGAAAGTCCCAGGGGAAATCCCCATGCATATCCCAAGGTCTACGATCACGGTCATAAAGAACCAAATTGTGGCCCGGAGCAAAATGTAGTCCTTTTCCTCAGGAAACATGGGAGAGGGAATCCAGAAAGTCCAAGGAGAAATCTCCGTGCATCTCCCAAGCTCTATGATCCCGGTCATAAGAAACCAAAGTTCCCGGTCAGGGAAACAAAGTTTGGCCCAGAGTAAAATGTTCCAGAGACAGAGTAACTGTCTCATGATGAAACAGTAGAGGCTTTGGCAAACCTCTTCGTAAGTAGAAGAGATGACCATAGTGCATAGGTAGGCAAAGTCTTCACTTATCTGGGAATTGCGCAGGTCTGGTCCCACGTTGTGGCGCCATATGTTGTTTTAGACGGGTTAGGTTGTTTTCGCCGGGCTGGCTTCACGGACAGGTAACAGAAGACCAGGGACTCATAGTTGAGCTGTAGGCAGTATCTCTTTATTCATGCAGGACGCAGCACAATCTAAGACGAGCTAAGCTAAACTCAAGGTAAAGTACTCTAAAACTCACAATGCTGTCTTTATATATACTTCCCAAGTAGAGTGGAAACAGGATGTGACATAGAGAGGGTGGAGAGAAAAGTGACTGGTGAAAATCAGAGTGTGACAAAGAAGGGATCAGGGTGTGACAAGGAGGGGGTGGAGCAGGCGAGAATCCTACCACTGAACCACAAATGCCCTGGAGGGAGGTGGAACTTGTTAACAGTGGTTATGTAAATAGAATAGTGTTAAGCAGGGGGGATTTAAACCAAATGAAACAGAAGGGGTCTCATGCATACCAACACACTACCACCCCCCCTTTTCTTTCCTTTTCTTTTTTTCCTTTTCTCCCCCCCTCCTCTCTTTCCCTTCTTCCCTCCCTCCCTCTCTCTCTCCCTATCCCTTTCTTTCTTTCTTTCTTTCTTTCTTTCTTTCTTTCTTTCTTTCTTTCTTTCTTTCTTTCTTTCTTTCTTTATTCTTTTTTTCCTATTAACCACCAGGGTTATCACTGGGGCTTGGTACTGCCACTAGGAATACACTGCTCCTGACAGCCTTTTGAAATTTTTATTTCTACTATATTTTTATTTGACAGGACAAAGAGAAATTGAGAGAAAAGGGGAGATAAAGAGGGGAAAGACACCTGCAGATCTGCTTTCCCTCGTGAAGTATCGTCCCTGCAGGTGGGGAATGGGAGCTCAAACCAGGATGCTTGTGCATGGTGATATGTACACTTAACTGAGTGTGCCATGACAGCCCCCCCATTGTGCTTTTCAACCTGGAAGCTCTCTGAATCAATTATTATTTCACTCTTCCCCCTCTGCTACTATTTCTGCAGTATGAAGTGGAAGTCTCAAGCTTGTTGTGGTATGATTGTTCTGGATTGCTCTGGTGCACAACCTCTACTCAGGAGTCCCCTGAGAGTGACCTTAATTAAGGAAATCACTTGGATAATATCACTTGAAAAATGTCAAGAGTTATAAAAGATGCATGCCAGGAGAACCAGAGGCATATACCTTTACAATTACAATTAAGAAAGACTGTAAATCTCTAAATTTGATCTAGTCGTTCATTATTTCAACCACATTCCTACAGCACATCTAGGACCATCCTGCCATCACTTAACATTTATCTGCTCACAGAAAGCTGTCTGAAATGAAGAGGAACAGAAAATCATGGTTTCTCTAGGAGTCTCAAATTGACTGTGATGTCCCCATGCTTAGCTGGAAGGTTATCTTCTATCTGCTTCTGTCCTTTGGGGGTAGATGTAATTAGATACAACTCCAGGTAGTGGCTGACAGTTCTCTAAGTAGCAAAAGGACTGCAGCTGATTGACATGTAGAGCCATTCTTCGCCAAGTTGTAAATGTGCTGTGCCTTTAAGCAAAACCTAATTTTCCTGAAAAAAAAAAAAAGAAATTGACAGTTTAGTCTAATAACCCACCCAACATAGTGAAAACACTGTAAGAAAGACTTCTATTTTTCTCTTTGGAAATTTTTTTTTTTTTTTAAATCACGTTGTGGGAAAATAAGGTTTCACTTTACCTACATTTCTTTATTTGGGAGTTTTCTTAGCTATGGGATCAAATTCAGGTAGAATCATTTATTTCTTCAGACATAATGCTCTTGTTGTGTGTCTGTCTCTTACTAATAGTGCAATCAGCTTTTGGCTGGATCATCATCTTTAATGCTCTGTAGCCTAGTATTTTACTTAAATATCATTAGGGTTACCGAGTTTGTGTCTTTTCCTTTGGGAATTTATTTCTGAATCTATCTTAAGCAGGGGCAATTTTCACTAAATTTAGAAGCTACTGGAATACAAATTCCAGTGATCCTTTACTGTGGTTTACCATATTCACATAGCACGGATACTATGTTGTTGTGAATTGGTGGGCCATTCGGCAAGTTATTCACTTATGATAAGCCCAGAGCTCAAAGGCAGGGTGTATTTTCAAGATCAGAAGATGTGATATCAAACTGTCTGAGAACTGAGAGTCCAACAGAACAAAAATGCTGGGTAAGATGAAACTCTATCTGATGGTTTGAGCTCTGACACTAGCCTTCTTGGTCCTTAGCCGAGGACTAAAACACCATTTTGATTCTTGAGCCTGTTTTGTGGACTGGAATTTGCTGATAATGATGTTGTCTAGTGCTAGGAAGAGGATTAGAGATGAGATGAACCTAATCAAGATTTTTTTTTTAAGTTGATAACAATTTGAGGTTTTTTGGAAGCTATTATAGACAAGTAATGGCACTTTTCTTTTTTCTTTTCTTTCTTTATTTTTTTTAATTTCCACCATGTTTATGGCTGAGGCTCAGTGCTTGCACTACAAATCCACTGCTCCCAGTAGCCATTTTTTTTCTTTTCTTCTTTCTATTTTTTTAATTTTGCTTTTTTTTCCCTTTTGTTGCCCTTGTTGTAGTTATTATTGTTGTTGTTATTGATGTTGTCTTTGTTGGATAGGACAGAGAGAAATTGAGAGAGAAGGAGAAGACAGAGAGGGGGAGAGAAAGATAGACACCTGTAGATCTGCTTCACTGCCTGTGAAGTGACTCCCCTGCAGGTGGGGAGTCTGAAGAACCTGGGAGCCTGGGGCTTGAACTGGGATCCTTATGCTGGTCCCCTTCATACCTCGTGCGCTTAACCCGCTGCACTACCACCAGGCCCCCTCTTCTAATTTTTACTAGATAGGGAAGAGAGAGAAATTATAAGAGGTTGAAGAGAGAGAGAGAAGGAAAGAAGGATAGACACCTGCAGACCTGTTTCACCACTTATGAAATGGACCACCTACAGATGTGGAATAGGGGCGTGAACCAGAGTCCTTGACTCTAACTTTTCTGTGGCAATATAGAAAGCCCACGTTTTTCACCAATAAGAATAATTCATTTTGCTATTCAGTTAACAGTGGTTTTACTATTTTATTATATGTATTTGCCACATGCTTGACTTTTTGTATTTGCCTTTTTAACATACATGACCGTTTCTGGTTATATCTTTCCAGGCTTGATTTTGTATATCGAACTCACATATTACTTCTACTCTTTATGTCATTTTCTGTTTTGGCTTACTTGATTGTAAATGAAAAACACTGTTAAATTTTTACCTTTTTATCAATGAAAAAATTATGAGGGACACGTTTTCAAAAGTAGTCAGGTGTATGGGACACCACAGTATCTTAGTTCACCTCTCTAGTAGTTATCATCTTTAAAAGTCCATATATTGATATAGAGAAATTTCTGACCAGTTTCAAACTCTTGAGAATAATTGAATATACTTACAATGTAAAGGATATACACAAATCACTGTCTCTTCTGAATTCATGATGAAAATATCCTGGGATAGATGGATGGGTCACTCAATGAAGTATATGTTGCCTTGTTATGTCTACAGTCTGGGTTCAAGCCCAGCTACAGCATGGAACCACTTTATATCAGGAGCAGCACCATTGATATGGTATCTATCTTAATTGAAATAATAAGGATTCAAAAAGTTAGTCTGCAGAACTGTGAAATAGCACAGGCATGAGGTCCTGGAACTAGAATATATATATATATATATATTGCAATAAAGTTTGTTTTCTTTTTCTTTATTTGTTTGCCACCAGGTTTATTACTGGGGCTCAGTGACCATATGGTGATTGCACTGCACTCAGAAGCCTTCATTTTTTTTTTCTCTCTCTCTTGCTGTTTTCTTTGATAGATGAGAGACAGAAAGAGAGAGGAATAAAGAGGCAGAGAACAAGAAACACCTGTAGCAGTATTCTGCTATTCATGTAACTTTCTCTTTTCATGTGGTGGCTTGGAGTTTGAAACCTGATATTTATACATGGTAAGGTGTGAGCTTTATTGGCCCTACATCTTGTTATTTGGGAGAGGGAGAGGGAGAGGGAGAGGGAGAGGGAGAGGGAGAGAGGACACTAAAGGAGCCTTTATCCTCTAATCCAGTTTGAGGTATTAAGAAGTGAGAAAGCATTAAAGTAAGAACATTTGAAGTAGTGAGAAAATGTGAATAAATGCTTGACATAACTGAAATGTCATAGTGGATTTCCCAATTTTTTTCTCCAACTCATTGTTTATTTGTGATTAATAGTGGCTTACCAGATTGTAAGGTTACAGGGCTTAGTCTATACCACCATAGTACTAACAAAGTTCCTTCCATTTTGCCCCAAAGGACACAGTATCATCTTTTTTGATTTGGATTGCCATTTTTAATGATAATACCTTGAGGTTCTAGTGTGACTATTTATTGATTTCACAGCAACATTTTACTAACTACTATATATGTCCTTATAGAACATATAACTTATAATGAACATATGATAGATTTGTTTCATCTAAATAGCTTTGCATTTTAATGATTAAGTGCAGAGATAGAGGAGAAAGTATGTTAATTTAAAATTTCAGTTATTTATTATCAAAAGAATATGAAGTCAGACAGTATGTTAAAGATGGATGACTAAACTGTTTAGATTGGTTTCTTGAGTTTATTTGTAAATTATATAATTAATTGCAAGTGAAAAAGTTCTCATTATATTAGATATTGTGGGGGCATCATGATTTTGCACCTGGTTAATTGCACATGTTATAATGCACAAATCCTCAGATTCAAGCCCCCTATCCTCACCTGCATGGGAAAAACTTCAGGAGCAGTGAAGCAATACTGTAGGTGTCTCTCCCCTCTCTCTCTCTCTCTCTCTCTCTTGCTCTCGCTCTCTTTCCTCTCTCTCTCTCTCTCTCCCTTCCCTCCTGCTATCTCACTGTCTCTACCTAATAAAATATTTTTTAAAAAGTAAATAATGAATAAATAGTATTAACCCCTTTTACTATTAGAGACAACGTCTGTTTATTCAAAATGTTTTGTAACACTACTAACCATATCAGCATATTAAAAATATACTCTGTACTGAGCTGTGATTACACAGATATGCAAAACAATGCAAACTGCAAGTTGAAATCATCTCTTAATGTTTAATGGGTAGTTGGGGCAGTGGAGCTTCTTTTACCATACTTAGTCAAGAGTACAGAGGTGTCTGTTTTCTTCATCTTTGATTGATTGCAGTTCGTCCTCCTACATAGCTAATTCAAATTAACTGCGCCTCTTGAGTGTGTAATATGAGCCAAACGTTGCACTACATCCACATACTGTTTGCAAACTCTCTAAGTGATTCTTGCTAGGAACCAGCACTCAAGGAGAAAGTTAATATTCCAGTATATTCACATGGCTTAATTTGATTTCATTTTCAAAAGTAGCTCTGTGTATTAAAGGAATAAGAGAGATATATCATGAAAATTTTATAAATATTATTTGAAATAATACTCCTTTTCTTCTCTCAGGCAAACTCAGAAAGCTATGTAATGCTTTAAAATATTTTATACAGAATATCTGTTTTTCTTTTAAGAACATTTGCTGCTTTATACAAACTGTATCTGCACAGAAAGAAATTTAGATAAAGTTATATTGCCTGTAGTCTGGAAATTCTTTCCTCGGGGCTTTAGAAAGAATAGTACAACATATGATTGTGATTTGATCATTATGACACATTTTGTTTCTGAAAAGTATAGACATAAAAGTAACCTGCATTTAGTTCAAAGTGGTGGGCAGATTTCTGTATTGTGCTTAAAATGTGTGTGAAATAAAGTGGATACTAGTCATAGACCATATAGAAGAATGGGTTTGAAAGACTATAAGAAATGGTTGCATTTTGTGCTTAACACATTAATGTATGATGTAGAGGAAAAGTTTATGCTGTTTATGTTCTTTTCACATCCAGATAACAGAAATTGATTAGAAACACCTGCACCTTCCTCAAATGATAAATAGCACATTAATCTGAGACAGGTGAAAGATATAAAGCAATTATTTACAAATTTAGTTATTTTTTTTCTAGAGGCTTCTATTTGTGTGATGTTCTCTTTTTAATTTGAAAGGAGAGTGAGTAAGTATATTAACTAGCAGGTAAAATACGGAAAGTTAACATGAGCTTAGTACAGCCAAATGAGAAAATGAGAAAGGAAGAGATGCTGGAGTAAGGTTAACTGCATACTATAATTTCTGCCTCAATTATTAGAGTAGGCAAGATACATGTCTTTGCATTTCTGCAATTGCTTATAACCATAACAACTATCCAGACTTGATTAACGTAGAGGCCCATCACACTGATATTTCTTTCATTTCTATTACGTTGTAAATTCAGTTATGTTCAACTCATCAATTTGAACTTGTGTGGTAGTGTTATGCCGTCCCTTTTCTGTGCTTCATTGCATCGTTTTGTTTGTACAAGCCTCGAGCCAGTATCAGAGGAGCAGGTGCTCACACACTGGGGAAAGAAATTCAGTCATTCATGAACATACACAGTGAAGAGCAGAGACTGTGTTTGTTCTCTACAACAGTACATGAGATTCCACTTCCAATGATGCAAAAATCTGGATGTAAAACAGGTTCTTTTCTTGGCATGGTGCCAGAAATCTCTACTTTTATCGAAGCCCAGGAAACAAATGCTGTGCAGATTCATGTGGTTTTTGTAGCAAACCTACAAAATTCTTGCACCTGTTTGAGTGCATATGTTACAGTATTCAAGGACCCAGGTTTAAGCCCCTGGTCCCCACCTACAGGGGAATGCTTTGTGAATGGTGAAGCAGTGCTGTAGGTGTCTCTCTGTCTCTCTCCTTCTCTACTACCCTTTTCTCCTCTATTTTTGGCTGTCTCTATCCAATAAACAAAGAAAGATAATAATAATTTTTTGTAAAGTTGGCCCAGAGTCATGAAGCCAGTACAGGAAAAAAAAAGTCTTACTATGTGTAGTGTCATATTTTATAAAATCTCCAATCAGTTTTAATTAATATTAAGAGAAGTTCCAGTGAACTATTTTCAAATAGGCTTTCACTGTCTTTAATTTGACAAAAACATGGGCCTTATAAATTAGGTGATGTAGCTATACAAAAGGAAAAGGACCTCATAGCCAAGGCTCTATATATTTATTTTTTAATTTTTATTTATAAAAAGAAAACACTGACAAAAACCATAGGATAAGAGGGGCACAACTCCACACAATTCCCACCACCAGAAATCCATATCCCATCCCCCCTTATAGCTTTCCTATTCTTTATCCTTCTGGAAGTTATATATCTTTCTATCAGATAACAATTCTTGTTTCAATATTATCTTTATTTATTTCCACTTAAATAATGGTAGTAAAGTAGTAAAAGAGGGAAAAAAACTGGGTAACTGCCTTACAAAATAATCTAATTTCTTTAAAAAAAACACCCATACACTTGATTTTAAGTAACTAAACTAATTTCATAAGGAATAAGAAAGATGCATAATACATTAACATATATATATATATATATATATATATTAAATAAAATAAATGTAAGGTTCATTGGCATTTACTGCTCCATATAGAAAAATGGTATTAACTAGCAAAAGTTATGATGTAGCAATTAGAGTATATCATGAAATATCTATGTGTATTGATGCTATGAAATAAAAATAAAAAAACTCAACCAAACTCATTTTTTTCATATTTTATTTTATTTTTTTATTTTTTAATTTTTAATTTGTAAAATGGAAATATTTATAAGACTATAGGATAAGAGGGGTACAATTCCACACAATTCCCACGCCCAGAACTCTGTATCCAATACTTTCCCTTGTTAGCTTCCCTATTCTTTATCCCTCTGGTAGTATGGACCCAGGATCACTATGGGATGCAGAAGGTTGAGGGTCTGGCTTCTGTAATTGCTTCTCCACTGAACATGGGCATTGACAGGTCGATCCATACTCCTAGCCTGTCTCTCTCTTTTTTCTTTTTTTAAATTTTTATTTAAGAAAGGAGACATTAACAAAATCATAGGATGAGGGGGGGTGTATAACTCCACACAATTCCCGCCACCCAATCTCTTTATCCTGTCCCCTCCCCACTAGCTTTCCCATTCTCTATCCCTCTGGAGCATGGACCCAGGGTCCTTGTGGATTGCAGAAGGTAGAAGGTCTGGCTTCTGTAATTGCTTCCCCGCTGAACATGGGTGTTGACTGGTCGATCCATACTCCCAGTCTGCCTCTCTCTTTCCCTAGTAGGGTGGGTCTCTGGGGAAGCGGAGCTCCAGGACTCATTGGTGGGGTCTTCAGTCTAGGGAAGCCTGGCCGGCATCCTGATGGCATCTGGAACCTGGGGGCTGAAAAGAGAGTTAACATACAAAGCCAAACAAATTGTTGAGCAATCATGGACCCAAAGGATGGAATAGTGGAGATAAAGTGTTGGGGGGTACTCACTGCAAACTCATTTTTATTTTATTTTATTTATAAAAAGGAAACACTGACAAAACCATAGGATAAGAGAGGTACAACTCCACACAATTCCCACCACCAGAACTTTGTATCCCATCCCCTACACTAATAGCTTTCCTATTCTTTATCCCTCTGGGAGTATGGACCCAGGGTCATTGTGGGATGCAGAAGGTGGGAGGTCTGGCTTCTGTAATTGCTTCCCCGCTGAACATGGGCATTGACAGGTCGATCCGTACTCCCAGCTTGCCTCTCTCCTTAGTGGGGTGGGGTTCTGGGGAATCGGAGCTCATTTTTCTATGATAGTCAAGGGAGTTAACAGAGTTTGGAGTCATCCCTCAGAAGAAACATTTAGAACTATAAGTAACATAATCTAACCTGTGTTCTAAGCCCTACCTTCCTTAACTGTAATCAAATATAGAAAAAAAAAAAGGAAGATAGTACAATTAGATGCATTTTAGAACAAAGGCAAATGGATATGCTATATTATACTTCTTTATCATGTATTCAGCAACTGTTTGTTGTACTACTACTCTCTGGGTCAGTTAGACATGGGGGATGAAATGACAGAAATGTCAGTCAATGGGATCTGTTATTGGTGAATTCATTTATTACATCCTGATGTGTGGTGTTTCCTAACAGTCCCGCTGAAGCAGCTGAAGCATCTCTCTCCCATGCTTCTATAGCACTTCAGAGAATGATCAATTGTCATCCTTACAATGTGCAATATGTTAAAAATCAATCTTGTTCATCAGACCATGAGTTTCTTGACAGCATGCTTGTCAGATTAATCTTTGAAACTCCAGTGTCTCATGGCGTACATGGTCTAATATAAATTCTTGATAAATGCTCATACTGTCAATGGGTAATTCAATCAATGAATAAATGATGAACCTACAGAGTAACTTGATCAGAACAAACTAAGGATTTTAAACTGTATCCTGAAATTAAGCTCTGTAGTAGTTGAACTAAGTTTATAGAATTGTGAAGGTGCACTCATATCTGTGTACCAAATAGTGGCATTTGAAAAAAAATATGTTTATTCTATAATATAGCAATTTATATAAAATTAATAAGAAATTATTTAGATTCCCTTCTCCAGAATGTCTAGACACGAAAGAAGTTCCTATACTTCTATAACCCCCAATTTACCTTTAATGTTTCCTTCTTTCTGGTGGCCAATCCTCTCCCACACAGAGACATCTCAGATTGTTTTTCTTTTTTTTTAATTATTAATTATAAAAAGGAAACACTGACAAAATCATAGGATAAGAGGGGTACAATTTCACACAATTCCCACTGCCAGAGTTCTACATACCATGCCTTCCATTGGAAAACTTTCCTATTCTTTATCCCTCTGGGAGTATGGACTCAGGATCATCATGGGGTGCAGAAGGTGGAAGGTCTGGCTTCTGTAATTGCTTCCCTGATGAACATGGGCATTGACAGGTCGATCCATACTCCCAGCTTCTCTCTCTCTTTCCCTAGTGGGGCAGGATTCTAGGGAAGCAGGGCTCCATGACACAATGGTGGGGTTGTCTGCCCAGGGAAATCCGGTTGTCATCATGGTAGCATCTGGAACCTGTGGCTGAAAGAAGGGTTAATATATAAAGCCAAACAAATTGTTGACTAATCATGAACCTAAAGGCTGGATTAGTGCAGATGAAGATTTGGGGGCCTCTATTTTGTAGATAGTTAGTAGGCCTATTTAGGTATATTCCAAAGGGCCCATGACTAGTTTTTTTTTTTTTTTTTTTTCTGAGCCTGACATCTGATATGCAGGTGGGCCCATGTTATTGTCTGGGGAGATGATGTCATGGCTGGAAAAAGGACCATAAATCTGGATCAGGGAAGAGAGTAGCTCCCAAATATGGGAAAGGTATATAAATATTGTTGAATGTAAATCCCATCGATTTGATGTGTTCTGAGGCCCATATTCAGCTTAGGAGCTTATTTGATCTCTGCATCCCTGTAGATTTATTTGAGCTCACATTCTGTGGTCATGAGTAGGAATGTTCCAAGCTGCCCCAATTTTAGGACCCATATTCCTCAGGTGGAAGATAAGAGTATCTTGTCCAGCCTCCCTTTGGAGGATGAACATTCTCTTCCTTGGTTGATCCATGTTGAGGGCAAGGTCCTATGGGGACCCACAGAGGGGTCTATTATGTTGTTCCTGATAGAGACATCTCAGATTTAAGATAAGTGCTTGGTGACTTCTTTGTCTCTTACTGTCCATTATCATGACCAGGCCAACCCTTCCTCCTCCTCATTGCTCTTTATCTTTCTACTAGCCCACTTCATTTAATAGCATGTGAACTTTCACATGAGCCTCTTTGTCTTTCTCCCATCCTTGTCATTTTGACTCTTTTTAATATCCTATCTTCAACATTTAGCAAGGCCAGGAGACAGCTCACCTGGTAGAGAGTCTTAGCATGCACAAGGCACAGAATTTGAGCACCAGTGCCATGTGGGAGCGCATAGATAGTGCCAGGGAAACTCCTGCAGTGGTGAACAGTGCTGAGATATTGCATGGCCCCATCTTATTTATTATTTACCACAATATGGTTTTCATTTATCTTATATCAATTGTGTTTATTTAAAAGGCTGTATTTCTTATTTAAACTGGAGAGTGAATTTTGATGGCATGCTAATAATCAATGACACACACATCAGTGGCTCTTAATTAATTACCACAGGCTTCTAGTAAAAGCCTGGGAGTCCAGATAATTATAACAATTCTGGACAACAGTCACAATTACGGGATTTTAATATAACTCACCTGGGTGAGTCCCGGAACCGGGGCTACAGACTAGCAGCAGCAGCTGTGTTTTTCTCCTCTCTTCTTCTGGGTCAACTAGGAATGCCAAAGGAGACCACCTAGGACCGCAACAAGACAGGAATAGAATGACTTCAGGAACCCACCAAATCACCTGTGAATGCAAACACGTGTAGCTCATGGACAGAGAGGAGCCTAGGGAGAGATTAAGTGGCTAGTAATTGTCTGACAGTTTAAAGTTTACCATTAATAGACCTCCAGTCTGTTTCACCAACAAAAAGAAGGCTGAAGGGAGGAGAGGACTCCCCTAAGACTAACGAAATACAACTGTGAGTCTTCATTGCTGCTGCCCTCAGAATCTGGAGCAGTGGCGGGGGGGGGGGGTGTTGGGGGGGGAGGCTCTGTGCTGACACCAGGGAACAGAGAACTAACCAGGAAACTCAGGAGATGATCTATACCTCAGTGGCCTAGCAGTGCATAAACACTGGATTATCTCTCCCCATCCTGCTTTATCTCTTGGTCAGGAGTCAGTGATTAAGCTAAGAAGCCTACTTATAGTTTAAAAGCCCTCAGACTCCCATAGCCTACAGGGAAGAAAAAGAACAAAAGGGGCTTTTAAGCCACTGAGATCCAACTCAAGGATTAAAATAATATTGAAACAACTGTCAATTTCCACAACTATGAACCCTTTAATTACCTTACTTAGACACAAGTCAATCCAGGCAAGAGTGTGATCAGTAATTTGAAAAGTTCTGAGAGAGGGAAATCATAACATACTATATAAAATGGTTAAACCAACAAGAAGAAATATTGGAGAAATGAACCAGGGTAGAGTCCAGCTAAAAGCCCCCCAAAGGGTGAAGCACAAAATAATGAGGTCAACATCCAAACACTAGTAAAGGAAATAATCACAGGAGTGAGTAAAGAGTTTGAGAGAATTGTCATTAGAAATGCAGAAACAACAAATGTGACCCTGGAAGAAAATACTAATTATTTCAAGGTTATTAGAGAGCTGAAAGCTGAAATAGCTGAGCTAAGAACACAACTAGCTGAACAAGCTAAAACAGTATCAGAACAGGGTAGCAAAATAGATGAACTCCAGAAAACAGTAGAGGGGAGAGAGAATAGAATAAATGAGGCTGAAGACAGAATTAGCAAGATCAAGGATGAATTAGAGACAACTAAAAAATAAGTAAGATATCTCAAAAAGAGATGAAAATGAATCCAATTACAAAGAGGACTAAGGCAAGTATAAACCTATGGGACTACATGAAATTAAAAAGCTTCTGCACAGCAAAATAAACCACTACCCAAACCAAGAGACTCCTTACAGAATGGGAGAAGATCTTTACATGCCATACATCAGACAAGAGTTTAATAACCAAAACATATAAAGAGCTTGCCAAACTCAACAACAAGAAAACAAATAACCCCATCCAAAAATGGGGAGAGGACATAGATAGAATATTCACCACAGAAGAGATCCAAAAGGCCGAGAAACACATAAAAAAATGCTCTAAGTCTTTGATTGTCAGAGGAATGCAAATCAAAACAACAATGAGATACCACTTCACTCCTGTGAGAATGTCATACATCAGAAAAGGTAACCGCAGCAAATGCTGGAGAGGGTGTGGGGTCAAAGGAACTCTCCTGCACTGCTGGTGGCACTGTCAATTGGTTCAACCTCTGTGGAAAACAGTCTGGAGAACTCTCAGAAGGCTAGAAATGGACCTACCCTATCATCCTGCAATTCCTCTCCTGGGGATATATCCTAAGGAACCCAACACACCCATCCAAAAAGATTTGTGTACACATATGTTCTTAGCAGCACAATTTGTAATAGCCAAAACCTGGAAGCAACCCAGGTGTCCAGCAACATGTGAGTGGCAGAGCAAGTTGTGGTGTATTTATACATAATGGAATACTACTCAGCTATAAAAAATGGTGACTTCACAGTTTTCAGCCAATCTTGGATAGACCTTGAAAAATTCACGTTAAGTGAAATAAGTCAAAAACAGAAGGATGAATATGGCATGATCTCACTCTCAGGCAGAAGTTGAAAAACAAGAAAACACAAGTCGAACCTGAAATGGAATTGGTGTATTGCATCAAAGTAAAAGAATCTAGGGTGGGTGGGGCAGGGAGAATACAGGTCCAAAAAGGATGACAGAGAACCTAGTGGGAGCTGTATTGTAATATGAAAACTGAGAAATGTTATGCATGTACAAACTATTGTATTCACTGTCAAATGTGAAACATTAATTCCTCAGTCAAGAAATTAAAAAAAAAAAAGATATCTCAGCTGGTAGCATGCATGGCTTCCTGTTGCAGGCTCCAGGTTTGACAATGAGCATCACATGGCATGTAGTAGCACTAGTGAAGCTTAAGTATAGTCTCTCCCTCTCTTTGTAAAATAAAAAAAAAAGAAACAAGCATATGTCCAGAATGCATAATGACTTGGTACTATCATAGGTGGTTAGATAGATAGATAGATAGATAGATAGGTAGAGATAGGAAAGTATTAGTATGAACAATATGTGGGGACTGGTGGTGGCACACTCAGTTTAGTGTATACATTACAGTGCTCAAGGACGCTGGTTCAAATCCCCTGTTTCTACCTGTGGTGGTGGTGGTGGAGGGGTTTCAAAGTGTTGAAGCAGTGTTGCAGGGTTGCTTGTTTGTTTCCTTCTCCCTCTCTCTCCCCTCTTCCATGTCAGTTTCTCTCTGTCTCCATTCAATAAAAAAAATAAATAAATAATAAAAATGAAATTTTAAAAAAGAATTGCTTGTATAGAGACAGGTAGTTTGAGGAATTTCCCTTCTATCCCTGTTCTTCTTAGTGTCTTGATCATGGAAGTCTTATGAATCTTCTCAAAGGTGTTCTATCTATTGAGATAGCCATGTGGTTTTTATTTTTTTTATTTGATGTGATGAATTAAATTATCGATTTACATACATTGAACCATTCTTGCAATTCTGGGATAAACCCTATTTGGTCATGGTGAACAGTCTTCTTAATGTACTGTTGTATCTGGTTGGCTAGAATTTTGTTGACTATTTTAGCATCTACATATATCAGGGTTATCAGTCCATGGTTTTTTTGATCTCTGTCAGCCTTTTTGTATCAGGATGATGTCAGCTCCATAGAAGGTGTTAGGGGTATATTCCTGATTCTTCAAAACTCTGGAAGAGCTCCTCCTCAAAAGTTTTATAGACAACAATAGTAACTACAACAATAAAAAACAAAAAGGGCAACAAAAGGGAATAAATAAATAAATAAATATAAAAAAGTTTTATAGATTCATTTTTGTAGCCTTAGCATGTAGGTTAAGTCTGAAGCAACTTGATTAGAGCCCCTTAGAGTGTTGAACTAATATTTTGGGTGATCATAACTACTAATTGGGGACAATTACTATATACATATATATATATATATATATTTTCAATTAAGAATCCTAATTCTAGTGTTTTTTCTTTTCTTTAAGAATACTAGAGGGATATGCTTTAATTAGACATTGGATTCACACATAATCTTTTTTTCATAATTTTGTTATCTATTTTTTATGCATTTGAAGTATATTTTTCTGAATTTTCTTTTTTTCTTTTTTTTTTTTTTGGAACTTGTTATATTTGAAAGAAAACTGTCTGTGGAATTATAGTTCTGCTATTGTTACTTGCTAGACATTGTCATGGCCAAGTAACTTTACTTCCATAAATTTCAGTTCTCTAAAGAACAGCAGCCCTCACAGTCAGTCCACAGCTGCATTCCTGAAAAGGCTATTCTAAGACTCAAATAATCTGCATATAACTATTTAATGTTGAGAAATGTTACTACTATTGTTGATGATAATATAAAATCCAATAATTTTATGAAATTTCAGAAGCCAAGTTGAAACGTGTATTACCTTTGCAGCCCTCTGATATTTTCCTTTTACAGGTATGTTTTTCAACTCTGTATTTTTAGACCTTTTTTATTTTTTGTTTATTGCCTTTTTCCATCCTATCTGTGATGCACCCTTTGTCATTTCCTGTACTGCCTGTTTGGAAATATCCCAGGATATGTCATTATGTAGGTTTCACCAGACTTCGATGATAGCTATTTTTGGGATGAGGGCTATTCCATTGATTTGTTACATGTTGCATAGGAACAGATACCTGGAGACACATATTTGTTAACTTAGTGATAGAACTGGCAGTTCCAGGTGGTGGTTTACACCATTTAACATCATTTTCAACTCTCTGGTTGAGAATATTTCAAGTCATTTCTCTGATATGAGTGAGCTCGACACATTTTATTCCCTTATGTTCAACTTTTTACAACTTGGCTAGGCTGTACTTAATAGAAATATTCTGATAAACCTACATTAAAATTTTTTTGGACAACTTTTAGCTCTACTTAATTTTCTTACTAGATTGCTCTACTTTTATTAACTAGCAAGAGGCAGTTTCTATTATACAAACTTCTGGAAGTGAATTTCTAAATTTTAAACTACATTTCTTCTTCACTCATGATCCAAAAAGAAGAGAATCACAGAAAGACACCTGAAAAGTCATAGTTTTCCTTTAATTTTCTGTATTTCTGTGTCAGCACATGAGAACAGACTGATGGTTGCATGGGGGGAGATAATTTATCTAATGTATTTATGATATCTTAGTTATTTTAGAGAAAAGTGTATACTTAGAAATGCTACAGTACAAATAGGTGGCATTTGTAATATGGAAGGTTGCTTTGTTCACTAATTCATTTATCCTTTTAGAAACCTACCCTGAGAATCCTCTTCTATCTAATGTGTGGATGGATTTAAGAGTGAAATCCTTATTTATTCAAATATACTAGATTTTATTATTATTTTGATTATCTACCTTTTTTCCTTTTTATTATTTCATTTCCCTCCTGCTCCATATGTAATTCTTTGAGTATGGGTGTTAGTCTTATTTCCCTTTGTTGGAATATTAATGGATTCATAGTATCATTCTTTTTAAAAAATTTATTTGGAAGTTTGATCATTTTTTTTTTGTCAGCAGGGTTATTGCTGGGGCTCAGCTCAGACATTATGAATCCATAGCTCTTGGTCATTTCTTTTTATATTTTTATTTTTACTTGACAGGACAGAAATAAATATAGAGAGGAGTGGAGATAGAGGGGGAACAAAGAGACACCTGCAGACATGCTTCACTACTCCTGAAGTGCTCTCCCTCCAGATAGGGACCAGGAGGGGGAGTACTAAACCCTGATCCTTGTGGATGGTGCTATGTGCACTTAACAGAGTGTGCTATTGCCTGCCCTCGAGTTAATAATTCTTAAAGTCAGTACAACAAAATGCATGGACACATTATTTGAATTTATAAATGATATTTTGTAGTTAATTTTTATTTCCTTTAAAAGCATTTTAAAAGGGGACCAACTCCATGGAGATTGCTATCTGTAACAAAATAGACTTTCATGCCAGGGACATCAGGTACAATCTTTGACACCATTCTTTGCCAGAACTAAGCAGTACTCTGGTTAAGGAACTAATAAACAAAAATACTCCATGTAACCTGTAAAGCATGATTTTTAGAACTTAGAAATTTCCTCTTACTACATTTAAATTTTTTATTAAAAGTTAGTTATTGAAAACCTGTTACATATCTGATTCTATATTTATTCTATATTCACATCTGTACTATCAGATTCTGTGTGGTATATATATGAATTTTCTTTGCCCAATAAATGTTCAAAATTTCTAGGAGATTGTAGGAGAATGGAAATATCTCTATTTATATCTATATCCAGATCCATATCTTTATCTATATAATTTACCTGTGAAATAGATAACTAGGCCACTTGATCATGGGATCTCATGAACCACAATTCCTTAAATCTGTTGGGTTTCCAGAAAAGGTATAACCCAATTTTACATAGGGAAGCATAGAAAATCCAAAATTCACTAAAGGTCTGTCCTGGATACCATTCAATTAACATTTTAACACAAATATGATGATAGTATCTTGACAACTGCTCTAGGGTAACCAAGTCATTTAAAAAATTGTAGAATAGTAAAACTAAATTTATTTTCCAGTTTTTTAGTCTTCTATGCATAATGAAGTAATAAATCATATACTACTTATATCACAAAAAAAAGCTGCAGCACTGATTAACAAAGGCTTTCATGGATATCCTTTCTCAAGACAGAAAACAACAAAGCAATACAAAAAATACTCATATGAACTTAATTTTACATTCACATTTAGATATTCTGTACTTAGAAGTACTAAACTGAGCAAGGAAACCAATATTTTGAATTCCAGAAATATTTAGCAGATTTGTCTACCCCCTTTTCTGAGTTTTCTTTTAAATGTTCAAAGTCACTTACTTGATTAATAAATGGTAACATACCATATACTAACAGTGTGAGTGTAATCATGTTCTACAGCCTTATTTTAATAGAAAATATGTACATAAGTATAATTTATATTTTGGTCTCTTCATGAAGATTTTTCAATCATTGGTAAGTTTACTACTGATCCAGCAATTGTTTTCACTTTTATCTTTTTATTGCCAATAATACTTCAGAATTCCTTTCATGAGCAGAGAGATTATGTAGTCAAGTTTTCCCTCAGCTATCCAAATGGCAATATTTCTTCTTCACTGCTTGATGTTCTGAATTAGTGTTCAAAAACACTATAATTTTCTCAATTTAATAACTTAGCAGTACCACACCTACAATTCTCAGCAATATCTAAAGAGCTCTTGACTTTTGAAAAAAAATAGTCTTAATCCTTATAAAATATATAAATTTCCTGGTAAATACAACAAAATAATTGAATTAGGCATAAGATTGTTCATTACATAGTAAAGTATAAACGTAGGAAATAGAAAACTTAAAATAGTAAAGGAATTAAATTGAAGGGATAAAGCAATGACATTTAGGATGATGGAGGAATTTTAAAAGGAAGCAGAAAACCATCTCCTGAATTCTCTGAAAATGGGTAACTATTGTTTTCACTTAACGTCCTATTGCTTGAAATTCAGACCCATTTATTGATGGAAAATATAGTGTTAGAAAGTTTCAGTGAACATACATCTTAACATCCCTAAGAACCACGGGTTCAAGCTCCTTGTTTACATCTGCAGGGAGGAGGCTACATGAGTGGTGAAGCAGTGGTGCAGGTGTCTTTTTGTCTGTCTCTCTTTCCCTCTCAGCCCCATTTAAATTTATCTCCATCAGGTAAAACTAATTGTTTTTTTTTAAAGTTTCCGTTTAAAGAATTAATATTTAATTTTATATTACCCCCCAAAATATAACCACCCCATATTGGCATCTAGAAAGCATTTTAATGAGAGCCCAGTATTATTTTATCCTAAATCCTAGTCTTAGTTTAATCATCATATTGTATTTGGTGTGAACATTTCTACCTTGTGAACTATACATAGGTATACTACTTTAGCTACAAATTAATAGTGCTTAGTAACGCTATTTACTTTTTTTTTTATTTTTTATTTATTTAATTTAATTTATTTATTCCCTTTTGTTGCCCTTGTTTTATTGTTGTAGTTATTATTGTTGTTGTCGTTGTTGTTGGATAGGACAGAGAGAAATGGAGAGAGGAGAGGAAGACAGAGAGGAGGAGAGAAAGATAGACACCTGCAGACCTGCTTCACCGCCTGTGAAGTGACTCCCCTGCAGGTGGGGAGCCGGGGTTCGAACAGGGATCCTTACGCTGGTCCTTGTGCTTTGCGCCACCTGCACTTAACCCGCTGCGCTACAGCCCGACTCCCCCGCTATTTACTTTTTAATTTCTTAAAATAGTGATATAATAATGATCGACAAGATTGTGGGATAAGAAGGGTACAATTCCATACAGTTCCCACCACCAGAGTTCCATATCCCGCCCTCTCCATTGGAAGCTTCCCTATTTATCCCTCTTGGGGTATGGACCAAAGATATCTATATGGTGCAGAAGGTAGGAGGTCTGGCTTCTGTGATTGTTTCTCTGCTGGACATGGGAGTTGGCAAGTTGATCCATACCCCCAAGCTTATTTCTATCTTTCCCTAGTGGAGTAGGGCTCTGGTGAGGTGGGATTCCAGGACACATTAGTTGGTGTCATAGTAGTGTTTGCAACTTGGTGTCTGAAAAGTATTAAGATACAAAGCAGAACAAATTGTTTAATAATCAGAAACCAAAAGGTAAGAATATAGCAGATAAGATTTGGGGTCTTCATGTTGGAAGAAGCTAGGAAGTCTATTTTAAGGTATATTCTATTCTTTTTTTTTTTTTTGCCAGGCTTATCACTGGGGCTTAGCGCCTGCACTATGAATCCACTGGTCCTGTAGGTCATTTTTCCCCATTTTTTGTTGCCCTTGTTGTTGTTATTGTTATTGATGTTACTGATGTTGTTGGACTGGAAAGAGAGAAATTGAGAGAGGAGGGGAAGACAGAGAGGGAGAAAGATCCCCCCCCCCACAGGTGGGGAGCCAGGGGCTTGAACTGGGATCCTTATGATGGTCCTTGTGCTTCGTGCCATATGTGCTTAACATACTGCACTACTGCCCAGCCTCCTTTTAGGTATATTCTGAGGGCTCTATAACTTTACTAATTATTTTGCCTGAGCCTGATAGCTAAATAAATACTTTTAGGTGGGCTAAAAGTATTGTCTGGGAAGTGGTGTCAGAGGTCAGAATAGGACTAGAGAGCTGTATCTCTGGGAGGCAGAAAGTAGCTCTCAAATATGGGAAAAATATATACATACCATTAACTGTAAACCTCATTGATCTAACCTTTGGCCCATATCTGTTCATATTTGGCAAAGGAGCCTGTGGAGCTCCAGAGGCGCAATTGGTTAGCACAGTACTTCTATAGCAAAGGAGACTGTATAACCTCTGGATCCATAGATCTGAACTTACAGTCCATGATCATAGCTAGGAACATTCTAGGCTGCACTCATTTCAGGACCCGTCTTCCTCAAATAGCAGATTATTTTGACTCAGCCTTCCTTCAGCGAGTGGGGCAGTTTCTACCATTGTTGTTTTACATTGAGGGCAAAGTCCTGTAGAGGCCCCAGAGAGGGTTCATCATGCTGTACCTGATGGATATGACCAGTGATGGATCTGTTAGAGGTTTAGGCCCATCATGTCTATGTGGGAATCCAAGGATTCCCTAACTAAGGCCTGGATGATAGGGTGGTCTGGTAATAACCAAAAGGACCACCATTAACATATGCTGGTTTCTTGTCCTTATCTAGTGTTCGTAGTCCTTATTTTACTTGACAAGGTTAGACTTAGAGTGAAAGTGAAGTGACAAAGGAAAATAGGAAATAGATGAGGAGGGTATCTAAGTAGAAAATATTTGATTGAGTACTTCCATCGCTGGGGAGCCAGAGGCGACCCGAACTGCCCCTGCGGCTACAGACAGACTATGACCCACATAGTCAACGACTGCCACCTCTCCAGATTCAAAGGAGGTCTTGAAACTTGACATCAGGCTCAACCTGACGCTGTTGACTGGCTACGGAAGAAGGGCAAACGCTAGAAGAAGAATGGTGTCTTTTTCAAATCTTTCTACTTGTTTGCTTTTCTGAGTCTAAGTCTACTCACTGCAGACAATTGTACTTTTCCTTTAAGGTACATATTTTCTCTAACTTATGGATACATGTACACATGTGTCCTATCCCATGGGATCTAGTCTGTATCTAGGTTCTGTGACTTTGTTAGAAAGTACACCACCCAAAATGGAAGCAAGGAGTCTTGTGAGCTAGGAAAGCTTTCACCAGAGTATTGGAGCTGGAGGGCTGATATACCAGGCCTGGCATCTCTGGATACAGTCCAAAGTGAAACATGTTGAGGAGGAACTGGTTGCATTGATCTGGCTGAGATCAGCAGATACAGCATCAAACGGCGTGGATCAAGAGAAACATGAATGAAAAGGAACAAAGCCCCAGAGGTTCTAGGACTGGGAGAAATATGGGTTTTACAGAAAATGAGTAAGTTTCCTTGCTTTGTAAGAGTTTAAGAAGCCAATAGATAATTATTATTATTACCAAGTTATTTGGGAACTTGGGTTACTTTGAAAATCCTGTGATTAGGACTTGGGTTTTTATCGTTTAATGCTATTTACAAATAACTATATCTTATATACTGACAAGACCAATTGCTTCTGGTCTCTGTGGTTTAAGATTACAGGTGATTTAATATTTCAAAAAAATGTTGTTATTAGAAATGCATTAATTTAAGCCTGGTGTTAAACTGCAATCAGTTTGCTAATTTGAAAACACAAGTGCTTAGATTGAAGGAATATATACTCAGAAGTGAAGTTTATGCATTAAAAAACTTGAGGCATTCAACCGTTTTTCCCTTCTCATATTGATTAAATAGTGAGTTATAAGACTATAAGTTAATCCGAGTGTATATTAACACCATTCCTGCCACTGAAGTTCTGTGCTCCTACCCCCAATCCCTTTATAGTGAAGCTGAAAATCACCCAAGCATTTTTTAAAATTTTAGTGCCATACTCTAAACTGAGTGACTTTCTGCTTTGTGTTTCTCTTTCTGTTCTTCTTTATCAACTTCTGTTTCTGAGTGGGACCATCTCATACTCATCTTTCTTTTTTCTGCCTTATCTCACTTAACATAATTCCTTCTAGCTCTATCCAAGATGGGTTGGAGAAGGTGGGTTCATTATTCTTATTAGTTGGGTAGCATTCCATTATGTATATATATCAGAACTTTCTCAACCATTCATCTTTTTTTGGGCACCTGGGTTGTTCTCAGGTTTTGGCTATTACATATTGAGTGGCTATGAATATAGGTGTACACATATCTTTTGGGATGAGTGTGCTTGACTCCTTAGGATATATTGCTAGGAGAGGAATTACTGGATCATATGGAAGGTCCATTTCTAGTCTTACGAGGGTTCTCCAGACTGCTTTCCACAGAGGTTGCATCAGCAGTGCAGGAGGGATCCTTTGTTTCCAGTACCAGGCAGTTTTGATTATGATATCCTTGTAATGTAGTTTGAGATCTGGGAATGTGATGCCTCCATTTCTGTTTCTTTATCTCAAGAGTCATCATTACTTTTTTTTTTTTTGCCTTCAGAGTTATCACTGCATCTCAGTGCCTGCACTATGAATCCACTGTTCTCAGAAGCCATTTTGTTGCTCTTGTTGTTATTGTTATTGTTGTTGGACATAACAGAGAGAAATCAAGAGAGAAGGGGAAGACAGAAGGGGGAGGGAAAGATAGACACTGACAGACTTGCTTCACCACTTGTGAAGCGGCCCCTGACCCTGCAGGTGGGGAGTCAGGGGCTCAAACCAGAATCCTTATTTGGTCCTTGCACTTCGCGCTTGTGTGCTTAACCCACTACTCCACCACCCAGTCCCCATCATTACTTATTTTAACGTGTATGCAGTCTTTCCAGCCTGGGAAATACTATTTCCTACTTGCTAACTTTGAAGACAGTCTTTTTTTCTTTTATTTATCTTTTTTACATTTGGTTGTATTTCTTAACACTATTCTGTTACTTAACATTATACTAATTTAGCTTATGACATTAGTTTTCACAAGTAAAAATTAAATGAATTATTAATTTCACATGTTGTCTTTTTAATTTTTATTTAGTTTCCTGTTTTTCTATCACACTGTACAGCTTGTGTGTGTATGTAGGGGTCTTTAAATTCTTGTTTGTTTAGTTTTCATCCAACGTATTCAGTTTCCTTGCTGTTTCAACAGTTGATCAGGTGACAGAGTAGCTGAGAAAGGTTTTTATTTTCACTTCAGCTTCAGTAATTATCTTTTCTGATTCTTAGCCAATGATATATTTGTTTCATATGTTCACCTAATCTATATTAGTGGTTCTAACTGTAGGGTCCAAATATATAGGAATTATCATCTGAATATTCAGACGTCATAGTGGGGAGGGATACATACAGGCAAAGAATTAGATGTAGCAGTGAATCATAAAATATCTACTTTGTTTGTAATACATATTTTCACATTTGATCAGAGCTGCCATCTTTATGTATGCAGGCCATTATATGGTAGCAAATATACATTATGATAAGCTATTCATCTGGAAATTGTATTGAAAATACAACATTCTATTTTGATGGCATAAAAACATTTTTTTATAAAGCCAATTCTCATCAAAACCTGGTTTATTTGAATATGCACATTTCATACTGAGTAATTTTTATGTTTGTATCAGTAAAATAATTGTAAATATGGCCTTTTAGCTATAACTCTCTTTTCTGCTACTGTGAAAATGTCTTAAACACACACACACACACACACAGACATTTTCTGCATTTTAATGAATTATTTCTTGTTAGAACAAGAACATAGTTATCTGTTGTTACGTTACAATAGCAACATGTGGGATTACTAAATAGAAAATAAAATGTTTCTATCCACTTTTCTAATAGCTGCCCAATCTGAGAGCAGCCTTCCTGGAGGACATATTTTAATTTCTAATCTTTTGGTGAGTTTGCAATTAAATCAGGCATTGTCAGAGGAGATACTAGAACATGACTTGAGTGTACAAATTAATGTTCCTTGAAAGATGACTGTGTTCTAATATCTGCAAGCTGTGAATATGTCACTTTACATGGCAAGCAGAACATTATATGTGTAGATTAAGTTGAGGGGTTTGAAACATAGGATTGTTACTAAATTTGTTGATGTAATCATAGGAAAAATAGCATAATATTAGAGGAAGAAATTTGATGATGGCAGGAGTGGGGGGAGAGGGGTGATTGATGTGTTAACTATCGAGTCTTTATCAAAATCAAGGCTGCCATCAATACAATTTATTCAAGATTATCAAGTTATATTAGTGGGCTCCCACAAAAAAAAATCAATAACCTACTCAAGCCCAGTGCTTCACAGAAACACAAAATATTGTGTGTAATTTTCTTTTGTAGCATGAGTACATCAAGGACTGGATACCTCCAGACTTTGAAAAATTTTTTTTTTTTTTTTTTATTTTTTTAATTTTTTATTTAAGAAAGGATTAGTGAACAAAGGCATAAGGTAGGAGGGGTACAACTCCACACAATTCCCACCACCCAATCCCCATAACCCACCCTCTCCCATGATAGCCTTCCCATTCTCTAGCCCTCTGGGAGCATGGACCCAGGGTCGTTGAGGGTTGCAGAAGGTAGAGGGTCTGGCTTCTGTAATTGCTTCCCCGCTGAACATGGGCGTTGACTGGTCGGTCCATACTCCCAGTCTGCCTCTCTCTTTCCCTAGTAAGGTGTGTCTCTGGGGAATCTGAGCTCCAGGACACATTTTTTATAGGTATTTGTAGGTTCATTGACCTGGTTTATTCCAGAGAGAATTGTTAGCCATTGTCATTGCTACAAGGAATTTTAGTGAATTGTGAACATATCAAAGTATTACAGTTGTGTTTTTATTTTTATGTTACTGTGTTGATTTTCTTGCATTTAGGCTACTTATCAACTAGATTAGCTAGATTCATACTTGCTTGGCATTTTACAAAACACAATTTTGATGAGTTTGGGCTGTGTAAAATGATTTCTGACATTCACTGCTTCTATAGTATGAATTTTCAGAGTTTTTTTTTTGTTTATATATGAGCACATCTCCTGACTTCAGTGACTTCTATTTTAAATACATTACAATTTTTTTAATTGTGTTAATTGTTCAGATAACATTTTATTGAGACTCATTTAGCAGGCCATATGGCATTTATTTATAGGTGCTAATGGGAAATTAGAAAAAGGTAGTTGTTACCAACCAAATGAAAATAGCCTGTAGTCAACATACAATGAATATATTAGAATACACTGATTTAGATAACTGAATTTACTGAATTGTAATTATGATCTGAGTATATATCTTTGTCAACTTGAGCTGATACCACAGAATACTACATTATATAACTTTAACAGCTAAGATTTATTCTAGAATTTCAAGAGAATGAAACTTTAAATGAAATGATATCACACTTTCACAGACTTGTAGAATTAGCATTGTCCAAATAACCATTTTGCCCAAATATACAGATTTAATTCATTTCTTATCAAAACCCGATTAATTTCTTTAAGGAAATGTAATAGAAATTATAAAAGTTTGTCTGGATTCATAATATACCCTATGTCACCAAAGCATTTCTGATAAAATAAATGTATAAAAGTGAAATAAAAGCCTTCCAGTTTCAAAATACACTACCATGTAGTATTGCTGTGTGTGAATGGTTGACAATATGTATGAAAGAGGTAAAAATTTTGCTTTCCATTGACCTGCCAAATCCCATGCTCATCAGGGAAGCTATTACAGAAGCCAGACCTTCCAACTTCTGCACCCTATAATGACCCTGGGTCCATACACCCAGAGTGATAAAGAATAGGAGAGTTATCAAAGAGGGGATGACATACAGAGTTCTAGTGGTGGGAATTGTGTGGAGTTGTACCTCTCTTATCCTATGGTCTTTGTCAGTGTTTCCTTTTTATAAATAAAAATTAAAAAAATTGCTTTCCATCATTAATTCATGGATGAGAATGAGGGATGCTGCATTTTTTCTGCTACCATCTAGTTATCATATTCACTTTAAGTATTATTAATTTGGTTGATTTTTATGTGTAAGCATCAATATTATTCATTGCATTTAAAATATATTTATTATATCTTTTATTACACAAGTATCTATAGATGTTTCATCCTTAGAATAACTCTTATCAGGTAGATGAATTTATGTATTTTATAGATGAGGAACATATGATCTTAAAGATGCTAAGTAATTTGTCCAAAATCACATAGATTGTAGGAGATTGAACAGTATATAACCCTAGTCTATTAAATGACAGTGCTTTCTGTGTGTGTGTGTGTGTGTGTGTGTGTGTGTATGTGCCTTCCTATGACTGGAGTACCTGACCAAGTAAGTATTCCTTCTGTTTTATGCATTCCATGAAATGTGGAAACACCTTTCTACTTTTAAGACTTTTGTTTACACTTGGCAGAGAGATTGTGTCTGGCACGGGACTAAATTATATCCCCTCATATGCCTCACTAAGCCAAGTTCTCCCAAATGGTATGATACAAAAAAGAAAAAAGAAAGCCTCATGTTTAGAAAAAAATTTTCATATGCCTTGAATATTCTTTATTGTAGTCTACAGGACCTTTTAAGTTTGAGAGTTCTGAGGCCTCCTACTTTTTATTTTGTTAATAGAGTTTAAGGTTCAACATATGTCAAAGAATTCTATTTGAGTCATTATATTGGAAAAAAAAAGCTAACTTGAGTGCTACTTTGTCTTTCTCTCTCTCAAAAGGACAGTGTGTTTTCTACTCTTTACAAGTTCTTTGGATTTCTGCCTTTGTGCTATACTGACATCATATTTCTGATTTTCCAGTTTTTCACTGTTGTTACTCCCTCAGAAGGCAAGAGTCTCTTGAACTCTGCTTGGCTCTGTCTCTCTTTGTTAGGAATGTCCTTTGACCCTCTTTGCATAATTGGCTGTGTGCTCCACTTCTTAAAATTTGTTTTAAGAAAGAGAGAGACAGGCTAGGACTATGGATCGACCTGCTAAAGCCCAAGTTCAGCGAGGAAGCAATTACAGAAGCCAGACTGTCCATTCTCTACCCCATAATGACCCTGGGTCCATACTCCCAGAGGCAGTAAGAACAGGAAAGCCTCCCATGGAGGTGATGGGATATGGAGTTCTGGTGGTGGGAATTGTGTAGAGTTGTACCCCTGTTATCCTATGGTATTTGTCAGTGTTTCCCTTTTTATAAATAAAAATTAAAAAAAATAGGACCACTGCTATCTGATCGATAAAATTTGGATGATGATAGCTTTGAGTCTATCTGATTCACTTTGCTTTAAAGCCTCAGAGTTCTTTTCTCTTTGACATTATAGAAGGCTTAAGATGCTACTTGAGCAGGTAATTTACTTCAGGAGTTGTTCAAAGAGTTTATTATAAATTTATTTAGGGAGTTGGGCGGTGGCGTAGCAGGTTAAGCGCACGTGGCACTGTTGGTATGCTTCTAAATTCTGCTTATAAGACCTTCTGTTTTGATCATCACATTAGGTTTGTTTGTATTGCTTAACACTGTGGTCTATTTACATAATCATTGTTTTCATTGGTTTAATCCCCACTGGTTCATGAGCTTTTTCCTTCTCCCCACCCCCTGTTCTACATACTTCTGCCTCAGGAGTTATAAAGGATAGTATTTTCTAATGAATAGAGGTTAGATTGTTGAACTGCATCCCCACTCGTCAATAAAGATTGAACTGCCTTCCCAACTCAGCCATGAGTCCCTGGTCGTCTCTCTCCTGCCTGCGAAGCTAGCCCGGCATCTGGCACCCTGAACAGGGACCGGCATAGCACAAGGTGCCAAGGACTGGCATAAGGATCCCGGTTCGAGCCCCTGGGTCCCCACCTGCAAGGGAGTCACTTCACAGGCTGTGAAACAGGTCTGCAGGCGTCTATCTTTCTCTCCTCCTCTCTGTCTTCCTCTCCTCTGTCCATTTCTCTGTGTCCTATCTAACAATGGTAACATCAAAAACAACAACAATAATAATAACTACAACAACAATGAAAAATAACAAGGGCAACAATGGGGAAAATAAGTAAATATTTTTAAAAATAAATAAATAAATAAATATATTAAACTCATACCTGGTGACCTAGTTTTACTTACCCTATTATATTACTGTCTAATGCAGCTTTCAGTAGTGTTGTGACTAGGGCAGTTGACTGATTTTTTTTACTTTAAATCAACTTATTATTTTTTATTGTTGTAATTATTGTTTTTATTGATGTCTTCATTATTGGATAGGATAGAGAGAAATTGAGAGAGGAGGGGAAGACAGAGAGGGGGAGAGAAAGATAGACACCTGCAGACCTGCTTCACTGCCTGTGAAGAGACTCCCCTGCAAGTGGGGAGCCGGAGGCTCGAACCAGGAGGCTTGAAGCCTGTCCTTGTGCTTTGTGCCACCTGCGCCTAACTAGCTGTGCTACCGCCTGACTCCCAAATCACCTTATTTTATATTACTGTATCTTCTTTCCAAAGTCCTGAACACATCTCATGTTTTGTCACCAAAATAAAGCAACAATGATCAATTGGAAAATTCTGTATGTGTATATATTAGTCTTTCCATACATGAAATTGATAAAAGCTATTTGTTCCTTGTAGTTCTTTGTAGATGACTTGAGGTTGTTTTTTTTAAATTTAAATATTTTATTTATTTATTAATGAGAAAGATAGGAGAGAGAGAGAGAGAAAGAACCAGACATCACTATGGTACATGTGCTGCCTGGGATTGAACCCAGGACCTCATGTTTGAGAGTCTAGTGCCTTAGCCACTGTGCCACCTCCCAGACCACTTGAGGTTGTTTTTAGCCTTGTTTGTTTATTGTATTTTGATAGGACAGAGAAAAATTGAGAGGGAGTGGGGTAGAAAAGGAGAGACAGAAACAGAGACAGAGACAGATACACTGGCAGACTGCTTCACCCTACAGTTGGGGAACTGGTGCTTGAAACTGGCATACTTTTCTTTAAAATTAGATCTTTGCAATATATTACTTTTAATTTTAAAAGTTTAAAATCTGCTTTAGGAACATACTGAGCAAGGCTGCAATATCAAATTGTAGAGGTCACCTCGTCTAACACCTACTACCCTATCTCCGTACCTCTTTAACGTAATTATTAAACAGCTGGAAGTGTCAGCCTACAATATTGAATGGTATAATTTAGCAAAGCATGAATTCAAATATCAGACCATTTGAGTGATGTCTGACATATTGTTAATGTTGACAAGATAAGCTTAGAGACCAAAAAAAAAAAAATGATGATGAAAATTAATCTTAGTGTCTGTCTTCATTACAAAGTTGTTTTACACAATTTCATCCCTTTCAAAATCCATTGTCTTTTATTCCTTCCTTCTTATCCTCAAATTTTTAAACTTAATTCTCTTTAAACATCTTTATCCTACAATATTTTCTGTGTTATTTACACTCCATTAAAAACAAAGAAACAGACAAACTGAATTCTCTTTTGCTATTGTAATCAAGGCTTCTCTGTCCCAAGTGGACTTTTTCAGAAAGACAGACTGGAGGTGAGAAACACTATAGCAACAGGCTTCTCCTAGTCCAGTAGTGTTCCCGTCTCTTGAACTCAGAACTTGAACAATATTAGTTGTTCTTTGGCAAATTAAAAAATAATATCCACGTGCCCCTTGCTTTAAATTATTTTAAAACAATTGAGAGTATAAAACATGAACGCCGATCATTCACAAATGTTAACTTAGAGAAACAGATTAACATAAAAAGTTATTTATTTTTATTTTTTATTTTTTAAATATTTATTTATTTATTTCCTTTTGTTGCCCTTGTTGATGTATTGTAGTTATTATTGTTGTTGTTATTGATGTCGTCATTGTTGGATGGGACAGAGAAATGGAGAGAGATGGGGAAAACAGAGAGGAGGAGAGATAGACACCTGCAGACCTGTGAGGCGACTCCCCTGCAGGTGGGGAGTCAGGGGCTGGAACCAGGCTCCTTAAGCTGGCCCTTATGCTTTGCACTACTTGTGCTTAACCCACTGTGCTACCACCCTACTCCCAAAAGTTATTTATATTTTTAAACTTTTAAAAAATATTTCATTTATTGTATTTTTTTGAGAGAGAGAGAGAGAGGATGAGAGAGAGATAGAGACACTAATCAGAGCACTGCTCAGCTCTCGCTTATGGTGGTATAGAGGATTAAACATAGGACTTTGGAGCCCCAGGCACAGAGTCTCTTTGCATAACCATTAAGCTATCTCCCCTGCCTGAAAAGTTATTTATTAAAGAAATTACTTTTCTTTTCATTGTCTCTGAGTTTTAGTACTAAATACAGACAATCATTTGTAAAACATGTGGGCCCTTCGATTACTTTATTTTCAACATTTCATGAAATACTTTTATTTGAAGAGATAGTTTCATTTCCTTTTTCTCCATTGATCACTGGCAGGCTAGCTTCACAGGCGGGAGAGACCAGGAACTCCCGGCGGTGTGGTAATACAATTCGCCCAAGAGTCCGGTGTGAGTGCAGTGGATTAAGCCACGTGGACCACAATGGCTGCCTCCCACTCTGCTCTGCTTGCCTGCCCTTCTTCAGGTCGGGATGCAAGAGAGGAAAGAGCTAAACCAGGAACAGAAGTGGGTTTTATGGGATAATACCGGAAGTGGCAAGTCAGAACCAATGGCTAGGAAAGGGGGTGGAGTGAGGCAAAAGGCATGCTGGGAAGGTGAAAGTGCCTTAGCAACTGTTACCATGGTTTTGACTGGCGGGAATTAGCAATACCCTGGGGGCATAATGTCATTGGGAGACCTTTAGTCATTTTAAGACAAAGCAGAAGATTGGTATGTAAATAATACTTGCATGGAAATATGGTGGTTTGTGAGCCCTGCCAATGTTCAACCACATCTGCACAATTTCCCAACAGATCACAAGTATGTGCTTTATTTCAACCACTAAGATTGCCCTGCCTACCTTTTTAGGGAGCTGATCTCTGCTAGTTATGATTTCATGCAGCCAATGAACAATGTCTCAAGTGGGGGAAATGAAGATAATACAGTGAGAGAAAGACCATTTTAGCAGTCCTTTAGACCATTCTCTTATGAGGATTCATTTTATAATAAGTAATTTTAAATGCATGTATACTGTTCAGTGGTGTCTGAGATCTGATGTTTCCCATCTTCCCCTCTGGATGCTGTCAATGCTTTCATAGCTATATTCTCTTATCTAGATGTCTTTCTGCATTTCCCAGACAGTTTCATCCATGCAGGCACACATACAGGCATTCATCTCATGGGTTTTTAAATATCTGCTGTGCATCTTGCATCTGTTGTACTGCTGAAACTAGCAAGAGAGAATAAGCATAGATATAATTTTGGAACATTAGGGAGTGATGCATACCAGTAATGTCAGGGTGGTCTGAGGTATCAAGACTAATTTTTTCAGTCTTTGTTTATGAATCCAAACAATTACATTGCATACTAAGTAACTTCACAAGAGTATTGAATTTGCTTTTATTGATAGAGAGTGAGAGAAGTAGGGAAAGAGATACCTGTAACATATTCCCACCCCTTGTGAATCTTCCTTTTTGCAAGTGAGGACCAGGGGCTTGAACTTGGGTCCACCTGCATTGTAACATAAGCACTTTACCAATTTTTGCCACTGCCCCCCTTCATAATGATTTTAACTATAGGTAGTTTCTAACTTTTGATTCCTTCCAATATTTTTTTTCATTTTTTTCTCTTTATTTTTGCCGTCTCTTCTCTTTTATTTTACTGGAGTACTACTTAACTCTGGTTTATGGTGGGGTGGGGGATTGATCCTGGGATTTTGGAGCATTAGGCATGAAAGTCTATTTGCATAACCATTTTGCAATCTCCCCCACCATTCCTTGTTGGGACTATGTGTAAGCCTGATAGAGCTTAGGGAGAACTACCCCCATCCTTGGATGGAGGTCTGAGAAGATAACCTCTTGGTGAGTCTCTCTCAACCGAGGTGAGCAAAAGGGGGGAAACTCAGACTTAGTTCTTTCCTTCTTGACTCTCAGGCCCACAGAAACCCCAATACTTCCCTCTATTAACTGCAGGCCACATGGCCGCCTGTTTTAAGATTCATTTACTCAAAGTCACCTTCTGATCACAGAAGAACACACCTTATCACACTACATCATACACCTCAGACCCCAGACAAGAGAAATTCCAAACTATATGGCCTTTTGATATCCATCTTCTCTCTGTCTCACCCTACTGGTTTAACCCCTATGCTTCTCTCAAATACCTTTGGACAATTAAGTTGCTTGCGTCATGGTGAATAACTGTCTTGTATCTCATCAATTCCTGTCATACCAGCCCCCTACCATAAGGGCAAGCTGATCTTTAAGAAACCTGTAATTTCTGACATATTTCAACAATAATTTCCTTTGTTTGGTTTTCTATTTAACTCGTGTCCACCTTGCTAATAAATGAGTTCTGAGCATGCTGAAGGGTTCCCCGGTGTCTTTAGAAAGAACCGGTCCGTTACCTTTCCCCTGGAGATCACCCCGCCAGAGACCCGATAATTCCTCAAATATTTAAATTTTAAATTTGAATTTGTGTTCTTGTATCTTTCTTTTACTCCCCCCCAAAGTTTTTAATTGGGTCCAACACGGTACAGATGGTAAATACATGCATACATACACACATGCGTGCATACATACATACATACAATACATACATGAAAGTCAATCCACTGAATGAAAAAATGTACTATATGTGTTTCTACCATTTCACTTATGTAAAGGTTAGAGAGCTTTTATTAATGTGATCTATTTATTTTAGTGTGTGAATTAACCATGTGTAATTAGCCTTGGTCTGATTATTCCAGGAGGATATATGAGAATGATCGGCTGGCTAGGAAGTTGTGCAGCAGAATGTGAGTCACTGACTCTGTGCAGCTTCTTCTTCTTCCCATTCTTCTTCTTCTTCTTCTTCTTCTTCTTCTTCTTCTTCTTCTTCTTCTTCTTCTTCTTCTTCTTCTTCTTCGCCTTCCCCTTCCCCTTCCCCTTCCCCTTCCCCTTCCCCTTCCCCTTCTCCTTCTCCTTCTCCTTCTCCTTCTCCTTCTCCTTCTCCTTCTCCTTCTCCTTCTCCTTCTCCTTCTCCTTCTCCTTCTCCTTCTCCTTCTCCTTCTTCTTCTTCTTCTTCTTCTTCTTCTTCTTCTTCTTCTTCTTCTTCTTCTTCTAGCATTTGCCCTTCTTCTGTGCAGCTATGTGACAGTCATTGGGTTAAGTCCCTAGCAGAACTCAGTGAGTGACGATGGCTCCTGACCTGACAGAGGAGATAAATGAGATGAATACAAATACACATAACTTGAAAGTGGCTTTATTGTCAATGCGGCTTCCTTTGTACCATGTCAGGTTTGTGTATGGGGGACACACACGACAATACTGCAGCTTCCTCCAGTGCATCATAACACTTCCATGTGGTATCTCCAGAGGCTTAACCTGGATTACCCAGGTAGTAGTGCAGGTGCCCTACCAGGTGCTGTCTTATTAATGTGAAGTAAAGTGCTTTAGCTGCACAGGACAATGGACAGTCTTAATTCATTGTGCATCCTTTCGTCTATACCTATTTTTCTTCAGTTATACTGATTTTTCTTGTGATCTAAATGCATTCGTCTGCTCTTACCCAATATGTATTAATGCATGAAGTTGAATGAACTGTCAATTCAGGGTCAGCAAAGATGCATGCCTCACACATCTTTTTTTCCCTATACATATTGACTCAATCATAAATTCTATTTCTGTCATTAATTTTGTACTATGGTCAGCAGTTTTAATGTGTACTACTTGGCTCCAATAATGCAAATGATGATGCTGGACCTGCCACAAAGATTCAAAGGGAAACTATGAGGCATGAACCAACAGTGCACATTTTATAGCAGTTTCAGGCACATTCTATTAATTTTACCAGCAAAAACAGATACACTGTAGTAAAAGGGAATAGCAGAAGTCTCTTGACATTATGGGAGCATCATAAGTTCGTAGCAGTGTTTTATATGTGAGGAAACCTAGAATTTGCTAGTCGTGGGGACGCTTTGATCTTGAGGAGGTTTTACAGAACTGAAGGTTATAATATAAGATGATAAGGATTCATTTCCATGAGGCATCAACAATGACACAAAGCAGGTGTTGAATCAGTTGTCAAGTCCAATTCTATTGGGGAAGTAATATAAGGCTTCACTAAGCTAGTCTATGAATGGATTCTAAAAGATAACTTTATATATTTAGATTTACATTCCTTGTAAGCATATTTAATCATTTACTTATTTTTCAAGAATTATTTATTTTGAGGGAACCTAGTAGTGGCGTACCTGATTAGGCACAAGGATCTGGGCTTAAGCCCCTGGTCCCACCTGCAAAAGGAAAACTATTTTTTTTGCCTCCAGGGTTATTGCTGGGGTTCAGTGTAGGCATTACAATTCTGCTGCTCCTGGAGGCTATTTTTTCCAATTTACTGGCTAGCACAGAAAGAAATTGAGAGGGAAGTGGGAGATTGAGAGGAAGAGAGAAAGAGAAACAGACTTGTTTCTCTTGTTTCATTGTGAAGCAACTCCCCTGAAGATGGGGAGCCTGGGGGATCATTGTGCCAGTCCTGCACTTCATACTATGTGCACTTAACCCAGTGTGCTATCCCAAAAGTGGAACTTCACAAGCTGTGAATGAGTGCTTCCCTCTCTCCCTCCCCCTCTGTCTCCTACTACTATCAGATTTCTCTTTGTCTCTATTTAAAATTAATAAAGAAATAACATAATAATATATTTAGAATGTAATTTTAAAAAAGATTTATTTATTCTTACTTGGAGAAAGAGACCAGAATAGTGCTCTGCTTTGACTTATGGTGATACCAGAGACTGAACCTGGACCTTTGGAGTCATAGGCATGAAAGTGTCATGCTCAACTCCCTCCCCAGCCTGAGCATGACTCAGAGGAGTAGATGCTTTATGCATTACACCTTTATGTAGCAAACATAGTTATTAATTTTTTGAAGAACTAAACACAATAGGTAAGACTCCTTCAGTCTCCATATAGAATCAGTTTGAAATAAGACAGTTCTTACCAAATTTAAGGAAAGGATGAGAGTCAGTGAACCATGATGGAGAGATTCAACAGTGTTACCTCAGACAATTTTAAATTATATCAGCAAGTATTTTACCTGTATCTAATGTAAGAGCAAAGTATATGCATTTGAGACCTGAAATAGATGCTGGAGATAACTACATGTTTGTTTCTCTTGGTTTTCCTATAAATTATGATGTGTTAATCCCAAGAGAGTTTTTTTCCCCCAAAGTCATACAGATATTACTTGATTTGAAATAGAATAGATTTGAAGATAATACTATCCCACTTAGATTGGTTTTAAGTCATTCACCTGATTTTTGTGAACTTTTAATTTATCTCCAAAATGTCAGGTGTGCATGTTTAAGCATATTTAACAACCATTGGTTTAAATGTCAGAAGCTCCAAGTAGAGTCTGACTATACCACTTATTAATTGTGTCCCCTGTGAAATTATTTATTCTCTGGGCCTTTATATTTCCTTGTAAAATGGGAATATATACACTCACAAAATTATTTTAAGTAGTGGATATAATGAGCGCCTGAAAGAATTAGTTTGAGAGATTTTTTTTTTTTCTCTCAATGACAGCATTGTTATTCCTCTTTCTGGGCCCATATGCTTGTGCATAATGGTTGGGAGTGGAGGAAACAGACTAGCTTTCCCCTGTGTTTACACCGTTCTTGTAATATTACCTCTCTGCTGGGGTAAAATCTTTAAAAATGCTTCAAGAAAAAAAATCATCCTCCATTAGTCACTGTTTGGTGTGAAGGGAGTTTGACATACTTCTGTTATCTTGCCAGTGGTCTTATTTGAATCATAAAATTCATCTGCTGTTTCCATTCCTTTTTTTTTTTTTTTCAACAGCTCCAATATCACAGGTATACTAAGCACAAGTTTACTAGAATGAAAAAGATAGAGTTAAAAACAAAAAATAAATAAATAAATAAAACCATGTGTTGTTTTATTTGAAATTTTTGGTAGATGTGATACAGTTAGACCCTTATAAGGTAGAGATGCTTAATTTGTGTATGAAATACTGGAGCATATAATTATATTCCCATCCTCTTATAACTGCTACATGTATGTGTACACACATATATGTGGCATATGTTTATGTCTGTTGTAATGTGTAAGTTGAAATGCAGAAGGTCACTGCAGAGAACTTTGTTGAAATATTGAGCATAAATTTCATTACCTCATATTTTAGAAGCAGATGTTATTTTTAAATGATATTTTAAAGCTGAGACTTTTAATTAAATGATTCTTATATTGGAAGCAAAGTGAACAGGTTGAATGAAATTTTGCTTATAGCATCTGTTGCCATTTTTAGAAGGTGATTAGTCATTTTCTTTTTTTTTTCTGCAAGTCTTTGACAGAAACTCAAACAGAAATGAATCATAGTTTCAAGCTGTTGCTCACCTTATCCCCACCAAAAAGGAGAGCCTGGAAATCATCCCAACAAATCCAGAAACTAAATGCTGAAAATACCTTGAGGGACTTGACAGAGTATTTAGCAATTTGAAAATTACAGCAATCTGTCACATCAATGTTTAGTGAAAGGTAGGGTATAGCAAGTTAGACATGATGTGGCATGAAAAAAAAAAAACTCTCTTTGAATATTTGAAAGCACATTTACCTCTATAAATACAGAGTTGTAACTGATTTTTTACAAAGATGGACACATTATTAATCAAAATTTTATTATGCTAATATATGAGCTTTTAAAAAATAAAACACATTAATAATTATGGTTTGATCTGTGCATATTTACTGTAGTTGCATTTTAGAAAGATTCAATACTCTAAGATATTTTTCTGCTCACAGTCTATTTTTTTAATCTCTGAAATAGTTCCAATATTCACAACATCAGGTTTTTTGATAATAAAGTTTGTTTTTCCTTAGTTTTTAGTTTTAATATTTTATTTATTTGATAAAAGTAGAGAGGAATTAAGGGACCAGGTGGTGGCAAACTTGGTTGAGCACACGTTACAATATATAAGGTCCTGGCTTCAAATCCGTGGTCCCCATATGTAGGGGGAAAGCTTTGCAAGTGATAAAACAGGAGCCTCCCTGGTTCTTTACTTCTCTATTATCCCTTTTTCTCTTGATTTGTGGCTGTTTCTACCCAATAAATAAAGATAAAAATAATAAAAATGAAAAAAAAAAATTTTGAGAGAAGTTGAGAGGGAAGGGGAAGGTTAAAGAGGGATACCTGCAGCTCTGCTTGACCATCCAGAAAGCATTCTTCCTACAAGTGAGGACCAGGGCCTTGAACCCGGATCCTTATTCATTGTAATGTTTGTGCCACCACCTGGCCCCAGATAATGAAGTTTTTCATCAACTTTGTTTTTATGGGAAAATATTGCATTAAGACAACATGCCTGCCTTTTTTTTTTTCATTTTTAAATTTTATTAGTTAAATAATGGCCTATAAGACAGTTGCTGTCACATGGGTTCAGTTCCTCATCTTTTCAAAATAGATGTCTGCACATCAAGCCCAACACCAATTTAGGGCCTCTTCCACCACTGTGAATTGGATCCTCATGCCAACTCAATCTTTCACCTCTTTGCCCTCCATACTTGGACTTGCTGTAAGAGACCAAGATTAGTTTAAGTTTCACCATGTGTTTTGCCTTTCCCTCCTTGTTTCTTAAGTTCCATTGATAGGTGAAATCGTCCCTTATTCATCTTTCTCATTCTGTCTGATCTCACTTAACATGATTCCTTCAAGTTCCATCCAGGATGAAGCAATGGAGGTGATTTTATTGTATTTAACACTGAGTAGTATTCCATTAGGTATAAATACCACAACTGTCTATGCCACTCATCTGTCATTGGGCATTTAGGTTGCTTCTGTGTTTGGGCAGCTATGAATATGAATGTACATAGTTCTCTTTGTATTGGTGGTTTTGTTTTCTTTGGATATATCCATGGGAGACAGATTGCCAGGTCATAAGATAGAGGTCCATTTCTAATTTTCTGAGGTATCTCCAGACTGTTTACATTTTCACCAGTAGTATAAAAGAAAATAGCCTATGTCATGTGCACAAAGGGGAAAGGGAAGAATTTGGGATGAGATAATGGCAGACACATGTTCTTTTGTATCTGTTCCAAAGTAACTATAAAAGAAAAATTCAGTAAGTGCTGATTCTTCTCTTTATTTGAATGTTAATAGTCCATAGGTCTAAATGTCAGCTTTGCAATTTGCTAACAGTAAAGTTTCAAATGCTGGCAAAAAAAAAAAAATCTTGTCTACATAAGAGGTGCTGGTTCAGACTGTATTTATTTTGGAGACTTCACAATAAATTCAACTACAGATGGTGAAAATGAAGATGAATGTTTGTTTCTGTAATAGTAGAGCGAAGTCTGAATTAGAGATGAACAATTTTGTACATATGTTTGGCAGCCATCAGTCATGAGAGTTCATAGCATGAACCTATATCAGATCATTTGAGGCATGCATATAGATGAGTGTGTGAGGATGAGGTCTTGTGGACACACCAGCTTTCATAGGTCGAGGAGATAACAAATTACTTGCAAGTGAAATGGAGATGTGGTCCAATGTTGTTTTTAATTTTTTCTTGTTGTTTAGAACGACCTTGATTGGAGAAAAAAAAATCCCATTTTGCTTTGCATTTTGAAAAGAATGATTTCTTTGTGATTCAAGGATTTACTTGAAGGCATGAAGATAATTCCTTCTTGGAGATTCCTTATAAGACTTGTCTTTATGGGGCATTATAAGAGGAAGTCTTGTATGTGATTTTAAAGATGTATTTCACTTTATTTATTTTGTACTTAACTGCATCTCTGAATCAAACCTGAACTGAACAAATTCATCTAAGTCCTCAGGACCAGCAATGATTCTTAGGGATCCAATGCCTCTCCTGATCAGTAAAAAGGAAGTAAATTCTCCTATACCTGGAGTAAATAACTCCTTGGTTCAGACAGTCTGATGTTGGTCGTGATATGGCTCAACATCCTTACATGTAGATTAGAGCTAGATGTTAACTACCTCATATACTTGAGACAATTCAGTGCAGCTCTGTTGACAAAGCACACTTCACAGAAATAACTCATCATGATTTTTTATAAGGACTCTTAGTGTTTAGTTTTACTGAAATTAACTACATCTAGACATGATTTTTCCCCATATAATCCTCAAATATTATAGACATATGTTGTTTTCTGTGCATGCGTATTTCAGACTTTTATCTGCCAGAGAAAGCCCCTAGTCCAGTACCTAAATGCTTTCATAGGATAATTTCCCACTCCCTTAAATAAATTGACCTTACAGGTCAACCTTGGTTTGCATGTTGGCTTGCCAACATTTGGTGATTTCTCATCACTGCATATCAATTTTTATCAAGAGAGATCTTCCATTCTTCTCTATCTCAGTCCTAAACATTTTCCAGATTGTCTGTTTTTTACTAGTCTCACTCTTAGCTACCTCAGTCCACCACAGTTTGGATTTAGGAACAGTTCCACTATATATATCCATAGACATTGAAGACAGAAGGCTTTTGAGGAATTATCCCCTCAAGAAAAAAGAAAATGTTCTTAAACACGAGGAATATAATACAGAGGGAAGAGCAGTGTTTTGTTTGAGGTAGCCAGCCCTCTAATTAACAACAAACATGAGTAATTATGATTTGTGAAATAGTCACTTTAAGCCAGTCACTGTGTTTGATATCAGAGTTAGGGTAAAGGACCAAACAAACTCTGAGGCAGAAATAGGAATTCAGGTTGTTAGGTGACCTCAGGAAGCTCTTGTATAGAAGTGCAAACTGAGAGTAAATGCAGGAAGCCAGCAGAGGAAGGATACTGAGAGGATTTCTGAAGAGAGCAACTGTATTTCACTCATGCTGGCAAAAGCTATGAGGCAAAATAGAAGGCTGCCTCTTAGACTCTCTGTGGAGAGGGTGGGACAGGACTGCTTCTAAAAATAAGAATTTAATCTGTTGTGGAATGTTCTTTGATACTTGATAATATTAGATCCAAGGAAATAAGATTACACTGTGAAATTGCTATAAGTGGTTTCAATCTCTTGCTCCCCAAATTCTGTATTTACTTAATCACTGATCAATAACCAATCCTCCTCCAAGCGCACTTTAAATAACAGTGGTGTTGATTATGCTTCAGACTTTTCCTCGACATCTGTCCTAATCTTGGACTCAAGATAAATTTTCAGTTCAACAAATCTAACAGTTTTCTTAGTTAGAGAACTTAAATTACATATATGAATAGAAAAACGATGGTCCGAGGGTGGCACAGTGGTAAAGCATTGGATTCTCAAGCATGAGGTCCTGAGTTCAATTCCTGGCAGCACATGTACCAGAGTGGTGTCTGGTTCTTCCTCTCCTCCTATCTTTCTCATTAATACATACATAAATTCTAAAAAAGGAAAACAAAACTGAATTTTTTTTTCTTAACACCTATTGCATACTTCAAACTTGTGTTGCTATTCCTTTATATCACTCCATGCCTATTAGCCTTTACTTACCATACGAGTGTGTTTGGACATATACAGTATTTCAGAGGATATGAATTAATCTGATTCTTCAACTGAAATATAATACAAAATATATTAGATATATGTGAAGAGAAATATGAAGTGTGCCTGCATGACATACTTATATGTAATTAAAAAACCCAGTAATTTCTCAATTGCCTCTTAATATGACAGTGTTAAAGGAGAGTTTCATGAAAACCAAAACTGATGAGAGAGGGTAGATTTAAACAGAGAAACTTACATTTCTCTAGTATGAATTTGCTGGTTGTGATGACAGCGTACCTGACTAAAATGGAGAGGAATTCCCGGTCATGATCTGAAGAGCCAGTATTTTCCCTCAGTACAAAGGGCTTTTATGAGGTCTTTATAATTTTTGTAAATAGTAGAAAGACAGTATCATTGATAAGTATGGTATCCAGATATAAACCTTAGGTAAACTGAGACATGCATTTCAAAAACAGGCGCTACTTGTGTTATCATTGGAAGCTTAGAAATGAGATTAACTGCTGTCCTTCAGATTGTATTTACACTCACTCAGACGTTTTAGCCTTACATCTTAAGGGCTTTTTATTTATTTTTTTAAACAAATACTTTCAAGTAAAACATCATCTTAAAGACTATATGGCCATTTTTCCTTTGAAAAGGAGATTGTGTTGGCCAGTACCCATTCATTGGGGAAACTGATGATCCTTCCTAGCCGACTGAATCCACATGGATCCCAGTCACTTTCAAAGCCATTAACTGGCTACGGAAGAAGGGCAAATGCTAGAAGAAGAAGAAGCAGACTCTCTGAATGTGTGACTTTTCTGACAACCTAGTAGCTCAGTTAGGTAGGGCTCTGCTGTCCTCTGTGCAGCCTACACTCAAGACTGGCCCATACTACTGATGGAAACTTTTATCTGAAGATAAAAATGGAGTTGTCTACTGAAAACAAAGAAGACAGAACTTTCTCTGAAGCCTCTCTTGAATGACTTTGACGGCTGGAGAGTTTGTAGTTCAAGCTTTACTCTCTGGGTTTATACTTCTCTAGCAGGAGACAAGCTGAACTATAGTTAGATATGTCTGAAAGTGGAAAAAGCATGTTCTCAACATCTTTCTTTCTCTATTTTCGGGAGTTACACATAATTCTGCTGGGCTTCAGATCTCAGTCTTATGTTAAATAAAAATACGAATTATAAAGGCAGTAGGCTCTTTGCTGATAGACTTCCCTCTGTTTCAGCTTTGAGGAAGATGGCTCCTTTTTCCTGTTCATCTTTCTCTTGGTGACTATTCCTTGTTTATTCCAATAAACTTCCTATAGCCTTTAAAAATATGAATCACGTATTCTCTTTGTGGCTTTCAGTAACAAAAGAAAGGAAATTGCCCTTTTAGCAGAATTATCCATATACAAAATTATAACTGACTCTTTAAAATCCAAAACAATTTAATCCAGTTTCTTATTTTGTTATTATTTTTGCATTTTTAATGGGAAAGCCAACGTTACTATTTCTTTCAACACCTCTAAAAGTTCTAAGCTTCTATATTAGTTGCCTCATTTTAAACTAATCTTTCAAAAGAAATTTTCAGGTATATATTTTGCCCTAATATAGATACATGTGAACATATGCCCTATCTCATGTGACCTGGTCTATATCTAGGTTTGGGACTTTGTTAGGAAGTGAACCACCTGAACTGGGATTAGAGAATCCTATGAAAGGAAAGGTCTCACCCGAGTAATGACACAGCATTATACACAACATCACCATAATTTATGTCCTTTGACATTATTTGTATATATTTATGCCACTGGTTGCTTCTGCTCTCCCTGGTCTAAGCTTTTAAGAGAGTCAACATTTCAAAGACTCAGCCTATAGTCTGTGTATTAAAAAGTTTGAGACATTCAGTCAATTTTTCCCTTCTCATATTAATTAAATAGTAATTTATATGACTACAAGTTACTAGGAGTGTACATAAACACCATTCCCACATTCCCAATTTCTCTGTATCCTGTCAGATAGAACAGAAATAAATATGCAATTACTATTTGGAAGTTCCTGAGAACAGAGATTGTGTACCTGATTCACTATTATAACACCATTGTTTTTAAGCACACTGTAAGTATTTAGCGGATATTCGTTAAGTGAATGGATGGGTGAATGAGTAAATGTTCAAGTAAAAGTTATCCCCTGCATTCATGGATCAACAAATGATCTTGCCTGTCTCCTGGGCTCCGTTTTCAGTTGTTTTATTCTCACTCCTGCATTGACTTAACCCTCAGTTACTCTACAAACTGTTAACTTTGTTCTCTGGCTAAGATGGTTTATTGAGCAGCTACATTAGGACTTTAGTCTCACCATATCAGTTTATGTGCTGAAAAAAGATAAAGGTGCTATTTCAAAACAATGTTAATGCAATGACAAAAGGAGACAAATGACTGAAGACTAGCATTAGAGATAAGAGAAAAAATTGTTACACTACCAATAGTGCATCTCTCCATCCCAAGCATGGAAATTTAGTTTTGCTCTGCTAATAGGGATTTATCATAAGTGACTCCACATTATGTCCAAGCTGGTTAATTTAACAGTCTTTGTAACTTGAACTTTGTCTATTGACTCATATCTGAATAAGTAGCTAGATTTATCCAAAGTATTTCATTTAAAAATCCCCCATGCCAAATAGTGATGAAAGTTTGTATTGTTCTTTCTCTTTCATTATTATAATCATTCAATACATCAAGTGTGCACAAAAAGTAGCTTTTCTTTTTCATCTTCAGATTCTACATATGGGGAACAATAAAACTGTTTTTAATAAAATCTGCAAATAAATTTAAATGATATCTGGCAGTACATTATTTTCATTGCAGTATTTCTCTACAAACATAACTTCACCTAGTTTTTTTTCTTCTTCTTCAAGTTCTTTAAATAACCATATTCTTTTAACTTTGTTCTCTTAATTTTCTTTGGCATCTTTCCGACCATCTGCTGTGTGTCTCCTTCTCAATTAAGCATCATTGCCTCGCCTATATAGTTAGCTGTTCAATTAAAGGTACTTATTTAAAAAAAAAAAAGCAACAGTATATTTGCAGAAATACTACTAAAGGGACTTACAGAGTGGACGGTTTAGAAGGCAGAAAAGTTAAATGAAAAGACTCATTAATTTTCTTTCTCAGAAAAGATGCATTAGATCCTGTCAGTGTATTTATTATTTACATAGCCATGGATATGGTTTAAATACCTACAAATCTTGCTTATTTCATCTGTACAGCAATTCTAACAAGGTCAGTATTCATGTCATTTGTACTTTTTTTTTTTTTAATTAGGAAATGTGTCATGGAAATAAGTATTGAGGACTGGTGAGACTGCATAATAGTTATGCAAAAAGACTTTCTTGCTTGAGGCCTGGAGGCACTACCCCCAGCACTACCATAAGCCAGAGTTGAGCAGTGATCTGTGCTTGCTGTATTTCTCACTTGTTAAAATATGAATAAAATAATAAATGCATATTGATTAGTTTCATATGAAAGAGAGAAGAGAGAATGCAGAGCACAGTTTAACTCTAGCATATGATGGTGCTGGGAATAGAACTCATGACCTCTAGTGCCTGAGACATATAACCACTGCAAAATCTCCTTGATCCTCTTTTTCATATTGTATGATTTTATTAAGTTTTGAGGTAATATTAGTTTATAAGACTGCAAACGTTTTAGAAATATTAGTTTCTGACCTCTTTAACATGTATTGCCATATTTCACCCACTACCAAGGCCCCAGTCACCCTCCAACAAAGCTCAGTGGATACCCACTATCTTTATAATTAACCCTCCTTCCACCCTGGTAATCTCAATTCTGCACTGAGAGACCAAAGACCTCATTTGATCTTGCTTATTCATTCCCTTGCAGTTGCTTTATTTATCCTTTATGAGAGAATATTGCACATTAAGCTCACGCGAGGCCGAGGCATGGTGTAGATGGAAAACAGATGATACCGTTTTAGAAAACAGATGATACCGTTTGTGCAGCTTGGCGATACGAGAATCCGGCATGAAGCCCAGCCAGTCTATCTTGGCGTTACTCTCGATCGCACTCTGTCATTTCACAAACATCTCATAAAAACTGCAGCAAAGGTGGGCGTGAGGAATAACATCATTGCAAGACTGGCCAGCCCCTCATGGGGCGTGAGCGCTTCCACACTACGATCATCATCTCTAGCATTATGCTATTCCACTGCAGAATACTGCGCCCCAGTATGGTTCCGTAGCCCCCATGTCCACTTGGTCGATTCCAAATTATATTCCTCCATGAGGATAATTTCTGGAACCATCCGTTCCACCCTGATTCCATGGCTGCCAGTTCTTAGCAACATCGCCCCGCCAGATAGTCGTTGGGATGCGGCATCATCTAAGTTCATTTCCCACGTCTGTGCTCGACCGGACCTGCCAATATACGCGGATATCTTCGTCCACCCTGTCCAACGCTTGACGTCTCGTCACCCAATCTGGTCCCCTACGCCTACACTGAACTTCTCTGTTCCAGACTCTTGGAAACCGAGTTGGCAGTCAGCTGAGGTAAAGAACAAACACCTCATCACAGACCCTTGCAAGCGTCAACCCGGCTTTGACCTAGCTCGTTATGATTGGGCCCTCCTCAATCGCTATCGAACAGGCCATGGCCGGTGCGCCGCTATGTTCCATCGCTGGGGAGCCAGAGACGACCCGAACTGCCCCTGCAGCTACAGACAGACTATGACCCACATAGTCAACGACTGCCACCTCTCCAGATTCAAAGGAGGTCTCGAAACTTTACATCAGGCTCAACCTGACGCTTTTGACTGGCTACGGAAGAAGGGCAAACGCTAGAAGAAGAAGAGAATATTGAGTATTTTCTTTTTATAAGTCTCTGACTTTATTGAAAATTTCTTTTATTAAATTGCTCTTTTTATACAAGGGGACCCAGATATAAGTTCCCAGTTCTCATCTGCATGGGAGAAACGTCACAAGTGGAGGAATGCTGCAATGTTGCGAGTGTCTCTTTCTCTCTCACCCTTTCAATTTCTTGCTGTCTCTATTAGAAAGAGCAAGAGCAAAGATGGCCACTGGAATTGGAGGAGTCCTCGTGTCGACACCAGACCCATTGATAAACCCAATAGCTGTGTGTGTGCCCTGTGTGTGTGTTTGTGTTTGTGCATGTGCGTGTGCGTGTGCATGTGTGTGTGTGTAATTCTGTCTAGCTCTACTAAATTTGAGATTTTCTTCTAGTTACTGTCTTAGGATATAAATTTGAGTGATTTCTTTTACATCACCATTTATATATTATGCTCTGTGAGGACTAGAGCATAAGTGACTTGAGGTTCACAATTATGAGTGCCTGGTTGATGCTAGCAGCAAAATTCATTCAAATAAATTGTGATCAGAAGTATGAGTCTGCAGATACTCTATAGGCTGAGACTATGACAAGCTGTGCACTATAAGTGGAGCACATCTCCTTGACTGTGTCACAAGGCCTGCTACTATGGAAACTGAATTTCAGTATGGCTTTTTCCATCATGACTGCTCTAGGCAAGCTGCCATGGTTCTTTGGTAGGCTGTTGCTGTAACTCTCATGTGGTTTATATCTATCATTTCTCTTTTTGCTGTTATAAAAATGTAGGTACATCATTGTATTAGGGTTGTCGTGCAAGTAATAAAATTCTGTGTCTTGTAGATCTCTTTACATTTGTGACTTACTGTTGTATGGAGCATAGTTTTGCATTTGTTGAGAACCCTCTATGTCCTTACTGCCCGAGATCTGAAATTTTCTCCCTTCCTGTGAAAGCCTGTTTGAAATCCTAGCCCATTTTTCTGTGGATTTAACATGTATATGTGAATTTATTGTTGCTGGGGCAAAGGAAAACAGACCTTAATTTTTGGCTTTACTCATCCAATCCATATTCCTAATCACTTTGCTATGCTAACATGTTTATTCTGGACATTGAATTTTCTATAAGGAGATGAGGTTTGCACAAGTTTTTTTTTTTTTTGCAAGTAGAATTGTCCTGTCAGCATAGAATTTTATTTCAAGTCATGCTGTTGATATGAAGATTATGGTTGCCTTGTTTCAGAAAATTTGTTACTTTTCCAGGAAGTAGAGAAAGTACTGTGTTACATAATTCCTGGATAGTCCCTTTTCCAACTCTTCTCTTAATGTAAAGCCAATTCTGATAGTTGAGTCGAGAGATGCCATTGTGTTTAAAGTCAGACTAGCAAATGCTTAACATACTGCTTTGAAACAATGAGAAATTGTTCTATTCTACTTGCTATTATCTTCTCCATTGATTCAAGAAAAAGTGATGTTAACATGTATGGCTAACTGGACTGAGACATATTAGTGAAAATCACTCATTGGAAATGATACCAGATGTCATTGACATAGAGTGGAGTGGTGAAGCAAATGCCACTTTTCATGTCTTGATCTGCTAATGCTTCCAGTATGTCTAGAAATGGTGCAACTCAGCTGAATCATCTCTATGATATACAGTAAACCCACCTAGGTTTTTTAAGTATTCAGGTCATGGTTAGAAGAGTGAGAATAGAAGAGGAAAAAATGATGGATTAAGAAGACTGGTTACACATATTCACACACAGGTGATATACACCCAAATACAAAAAAACATATGACCAGTACATTTATAATTATGTACATGTAAATATGTACACTACTTGTGCATTTTGTATTTACTTGTAGACATATAATTGTAATATATAATGAGCTAGTGCTGGTAGATCATCAGAAAATGCACAGAGCATCAGAAATCCCTGTAAATGTTTGTAGCATGTATGTGTGCATATATGTATGTATATTTTAAATGTATATTTACATGTATATATACATATGTATCCTTGTATGCCTTGAAGTATATATCCATATTTCTGCAATGTATGTTAGAGCATACGAGAGGAATATTACATAGAAATAAGTAGAGAAAATATTAGAAAATAAATATGTGTATAAATAGTTGATGTGAATGTCTCGACATATGTAATAATAGGAGACAGAAATCACACAAAAATAAAAATGTAAATATAAATGAAAAGAGAAGAGCAAACCTTTGAGGAGATTACATATGGGGACAGAAGTGTAATGGAAAAAATACTGAGAAAGTGAATAGAGGAAGTCAAAGCCTTATTCAAAGTGATCTATGACAAGCCTTTGTTCATAGTAGTTTTATATGCAGTAGTCAAGATATGAAAACAACAAAAGTGCCCAGTGACAGATGAGTGGCTAAGGAGGTCATCTTTTAGACATGATAGCATACTACTCAGCTCTAAGACAATATGGGATTTTGCTGTGTGTTGCAGTATGGATGCCACTGGAGGAGCTCATGCTCAATGAAATAAACCAAAAGAAGAATGGTAAATACTGGATGATCCCACTCAGATGTGGGATTTGGGGTCGGGCGGTGGCATAGCAGGTTAAGCACACGTGGCACAAAGTGCAAGGACCAGCATAAGGATCCCAGTTCAAGCCCCCGGCTCCCCACCAGCATGGGAGTCGTTTCACAGGCGATGAAACAGGTCTGCAGGTGTCTATCTTTCTCTCCCCTCTCTGTCTCCCCCCCCCTCCCGTCCATTTCTCTCTGTCCTATCCAACAACGAATGACATCAACAATAACATTAATAACCACAACAAGGCTACAACAACAAGGGCAACAAAAAGGGGGAAACATGGCCTCCAGGAGCGGTGGATTCATGGTGTAGGCACCGAGCCCCAGCAATAACCCTGGAGGCAAAATAAATAAATAAATAGATAGATAGATAAATAAATAAATAAATAAATATGTGGGATTTAAGAGCAAAAGTAAGGGACTGCAAAGAGTGAAACATAAATAAATCTTTAGTCTATTCCTGTAGGTCTGATGCTTCTAAAAGTCTGGGAGATCAAAAAGCAGGGCATGGATCATGAGAAACCACAGTGTAGGGAGAGAGAAACTTTGGTGGAGGGGCTGGTGCACTCAATGAGACATATTTGAGGAGATGAGATATGTATCCTTGAGACAACATAGACTTATAGCATGGCATTCCCTCAATTAAAACAAAATAACAAATAAGTATAGTGCAATCCTACTGGAGAATTTAAAACGAAGATTTAAATTTGTGTTTTAAAATGATGGACATGAAAACCTTGAAAAAAGTTTAAAAAGGGGACCAGGTGGTGGTGCACCCTGTTGAGCAGGCACATTACCATGGCAAGGACCTGGGTTCAAGCCCAGGTCCCCACCTCCCAAGCAGTGGAGCAGTGCTGCAGTGCCGCAGTACCACAGAACCACAGAGCTGCATCTCCCCCCCCCTTCTTCCATCAAAAAAAGAGAGAGTTAGAGAGAAAGAAAGGAAGGAAGAAAGAGTGAAAGAAATAAAAAGGGCCAAATGGTAGTGCACCTGGTTGTGCAGACATATTACGGTGCTCAAGGACCCTGGTTCAATCCCTCAGTCCCCACCTGCATGAGAAAAGTTTCAAAAGAGGTGAAGCAGGGCTGCAGGTATCTCTCTCTCTCTCTGTCCCTCTCTATCTCCCCTTCCTCTCTCAATTTCTCTCTGTCCTATCAAAAATAATAAAAAATAAATTAAATTAAAAAGAAAAAGTTTAAATATATTTAAATACAGTGATAAAAGGGATAAGTTGCAAAAGAAGGGGAAATGTTCAAAGGATATAGAATAGAACAGTTACTGGGAAGGACACCATTATTAAAGCACCATATCTGGCAATGAAATATAATATTAATTATATTTAAATTATATTAAAATTAATATTTATGATTTAAAGGTCAAAGTTCGAATAACTGAACTATTGGGTGAATCGATATTCTGTCTGCTTAAAGCCAGGTATTTATTATCAGCCTGAGCCTTAATATTAGTATAGTTTTGTAAGACTCTCATCAAACCTTTAGAAGACTTGGAGTTGAGAGCAGGTTTATCACACAGAGAATGTTATAAAACAGATCATTTTGATTTTTATCTTTAGAGAGATTTCTCTTTAAAAATTAAAAACTCAGAAACTACCATTAAATATCACACACACTGTAAGTTGGCTTTAGTTCCCAAAGATTTAATATTTAAACCTGGAGGCCATGCTTTCCCATTACTACACTGCAGTAGGTTTTCACATCTGGTTTTCAGGATTAAACAGTCGTAATGCAAAACAGTACATTTGTAGGTTTTGGCTGGCAATTAAGGTGCTTGCACATTAGAAAACAGTTACTAGGGGGGCGTCTTTCAACTTAATTGTAACTCCTCTCAACATCTGCATCTCCTCGTTGCTTATCCACACATGTCCTCTCTTCCATTTTCTCTGGTTTGATTATTCCCTCACTTAAGGCTTCAGTAATGGAGTTGAAGGCACATTAAGTTGAATGAGACTTATTCAATCTCTTATTTATCTTATGTTTACTTTTAAGTGCTTAAATGTATTTGAGAAAGCAGCACAGCTCTAAGGGGATCTATATGTAAATGCCTTGACAACACAGAAGTAATTTGTCCTTCAGTTGATAAATGAAAGGATGGACTCAGTTCCAGAGAAAAAGGAAGCTCACTGTGTCACTGAATATGTATTTGAAACCACAGAATCAATGACTTGAGGAAAAGATTTACTTAGGGGAATATAAACTGAACGAGGACACAAAAACTCTTATTGGAAAGATTATAAAGTGCTCCAGAAGCTAAACAAAGGGTAAGGAAGCAAAAATAGACAACTTATGTCTTGAGAAACAAAATTTCCACCTTTTCTTTTTATCCACTGTACTCTGACTTTTCTTCAGGGTATCAAAGACTTTCTTCAGCTTTAACAAATCTAATCTCGTTATCTTACTAGTATGTATTCTTTTCTGTGTCAACATTATTTTACTTATTTTTTTTTTTGCTTTAAAACAGTTTGCATTTCATACCCTTGTTCCACCAATTTGCTTATGTTAATGCTTTAAAGGTCTAAGTGAATATATCTCTTCTGTCTAAAATTCATTTTACTGGCATCCTAGACATTTGGTTTGCCAGATATAAGGGAGAAATGTTTTTCTTTGTCCTCTACTCTTTTCAGGTTGATGGTCAGGGGTACAAATTAGGCTGAGGAAAGACAGCTTGATAATATAAAAAAAAAATAATTTTCCACACGTGCATGGTTTATATAAGTGTGATTTGCTCAGTGGTGAGTAACTCAGGAATGGTAAGAGATTGGATCTAGCGTCTTTATGAAAGAACCACACTTTTGAAGAGAGTGACACAACAAAGGAGAAAACTTTTGAGTTCCTAAGGGATGCAGATTGTAGGAAGGCAAACATCCACAGGCGTTAATGATAAGTGTGAGCTGGTTTTATCAAGGTTCTGTTCAGGTGCAAGGGAAGAAAACCCCCATCACCTATTCTTCTGAGACTGGATGAACAAATAAATTAATATCAGTGAGATTATCAGAGAAAAAAAATACTGCCTTTACTGATACATGTAGGGAGAATATACATGACTAAATTCTTTCCTTTTCTTGTTGTTGAGTTTGGTGAGCTCTTTATATATATTATGGTTATCAGCCTCTTGTCTGATGTATGGCATGTAAAGTTCTCCCATTCTTTGAAGGGTCTCTTTCGGCATTAGTTTCTTTTGCTGTGTAGAAGCTTTTTAATTGGATGTAATCCCATTGGTTTATTCTCACCTTAGTCTTCTTTGTAATTGGATTCATTTCACTGGCATCTTTAAAATTTAGATGGAAAAGAGTTCTGCCAGTATCTTCCTCTAAGCATCTGAGAGTTTCTAACAAAACTAAATTCTAAAGCAAAATGGGGTTAACCAGAAGTTTATATGCTTTGCTAGGTGGGCAGGGGCTTTAAGAAGAGACAAGTGAGTTTCACATGGTGAGAACAAGCTAACTTTATACTTATTCTAGAAATTCTAAATTAATTTTCCAGGTAAACTAATGTATGCTCACTGGTAATCCTGCATCTGAATAATGTCCCATTAGAGGAAGCAGTGTTCATTCCTCAAGCTAAGAGTAGGACAAAGGGGGTTGAGGGAAAGACTAGAGTTTCTCCATACATCAAGGGAATCAGATGGTTTTACTTCAATATACCAGATGAAAAAATCTGCCTACTCTGGACACCTTGGAGAAAGGCTTTGTGATCCCTTTAGGGGTGACTGGTGCCATAGTTCCTTGTATAGGTTTCTCAAGCATTCACTGGCCTGATAAGGTTCTAGAATTGTCTCCAATGATTAACACATACAACTTTCTGGAAAAGAAGAAGGACACATTTACAAATATATGGTCTATTGTTTTAGACAGGTGGTAGGAGGGCAAAGGACTTTTCATCTGTCTGTTCTAGGTGGTGTATTTTGGGGTGGCATATTCTGCTTATCTTCACAAGCATATGAAAACTAATAGTGCAAAGCCACATGAAGTTTCTGCTGTTTTTGCACTGTTTTCTCTTTTTTTTTTTTTCATTTTAAAAGTGAATAGCATCTATGAAAAGTGCTCTCTCTTTTCCATCCTTTGGTGGGCAGTGTTGCATCTATTGAGATATTAACTTGTCAGGTAGTTTGTGCTTAAGAAGTTGCCCCTCTCCTGAAGAGAATGCAGACAGCTGATCCTAGAAACTTGACTGAAATATTGATAAATTTAATGACTGTGTTTCACTGCCTAAAGATAGAACTCATTACATTGTCCAAACGATGCTTTTTTCTTACTAGGCACACAACCTTCCATACATTGGAATCTTACTATTTGATTCTTACAGAGTGAAATACAAAACATGGACCCCAGGAAAGTGTATCAAAGCCTGAACAAGTTTAATAGGACTTACCATTTTAACTAATGGGTTAGCTATGGTGAATTTTTCCTCTCGAAATAACTTTTGTATAATTTGAAGATCATAAGAGTCAGTGCAGACATAGATTTAATGTGTTAGGTTGCAGTTTAGAGTGTGGAACATTCTCAAGGAAATATTTTTGAAATTGATTTTTAATTTCTTCCCTTTCTGGTGACTCCAAATTTGTATTGTTTACAAAGGGATGCCTGTTCTTACATTAGACAGTAGAAGTGTTGCCTCATTGAAGGAGAAACCTGCCCTTTGTTGAGTGTTTGATCTCCTTTGCTTTTAGCGATTCTTAAATAGAAAGTGTGTTAGGGAACAGAACATCAAAGAAAGCATGGCTTATGTTCCTAAATTAACTTAAAATGGTAAAAAAAAAAAGGTTGTCTGACTTTTGAAGACAGCATGTATAGATGTGCTGCATGTATTCAGTAGCTATAAAAGTTAGTGCTAAAGATAAAAGCAGCAGAAAACCACATTTAGTTCAACATTGAAAGTTTAGAAATGAGGCTGTATTGCTTCTGTGTAAGTACTACCAGACTAATTACTAAAACATAATATTCATTTCTTTAAAGACAAGAGGCAGGCAGAGCACATGTTTATAGTTTTAGCAAACAGTCTTTAAAATGGCTACTTGTCTTTTAAAAGTAATTGTACTGTTTATGTAATGAAGAATAGCCTTGCTTTAATAGATGTTCTAGAACTGAGGAAGATCAACCCCAGATTAATTGGTTGATGTTTTATTCATATCATGATGTGTGTTATCTAGTGATATCATAAAACAAACTGTGAAGTACCCCTGGATGCATTTAACAAAATAACATGGGCTGTCAGCTTTCAATGACATACTGTTGACACGCTTGCTAGTTACTTGCATATGCTTACATGCTTGGTAAATATTTATAAATTGCACATGCTTCTTATACTTGATCATGAATAGTTGTGCCATAGAACCCAAACAGATTTTTTTTTCTCACATTCAATTAAACGTGTTTTGTATTCACTGATACCATTCACATGGATGGCTTCCTCTTTACAAACCCATTGTTTTGTTCAGACATCTTTACTTAACCTATAGTAGACAACTGGACTATAGAAAATAATCAGCATTCCACTTCTTCTTCTTCTCCTTCCTCCTCCTCCTTCTTCCTCCTCCTCCTCCTTCCTCCTCCTCCTCCTCCTTTCTCCTCCTCCTTCCTCCTCCTCCTCCTTCCTCCTCCTCCTCCTTCCTCCTCCTCCTCCTTCCTCCTCCTCCTTTTCCTCCTCCCTTCTTCTCCTTCTTCTCCTTCTTCTCCTTCTTCTCCTTCTTCTCCTTCTTCTTCTCCTTCTTCTTCTCCTTCTTCTTCTTCTTCTTCTTCTTCTTCTTCTTCTTCTTCCTCCTCCTCCTCCTCTTCTTCTTCCTCCTCTTCTTCCTCTTCTGCTTTTTCTTATTTCCAGAGTTATCTTATCACTGGGGCTTCATGCCTCTGCTATGAATCCATGCTCTCTGAGAGAGCAAAGCATTTGAAAAATAAATGTTTACCAAAAAATGAAGTAATCCTCTGTGAGTTAACAGAATTCATCAGAAGGAAGAATGTGAAAGCTTCAGGGGTCCCTGAAGATGAAGAGAAAGAGAAGAGCAGAGAGTATATTCAGAGAAAATATTGTGGAAAACTTCCCACAACTAGATAATGGTTAAAACCTAGATATAGTAGAAGCTGAAAGGAAGCCAAAGCTATTGAACACCAAACAAGTAATGCTAGGAAATATCATAGTAACATTATCCAAAAGTAAGGACAAGGAGTAAATATTGTAAGCTTCAAGGCAAAGGAAGGAGCTGACATACAGAGACACAGAGACGGGACCATCAGGCAGGACCAGACACAAACCTGAGTAGAAGGAAATGGAATGACATTTTTACAATATCAAGAGATAATAAGTATTAACCATGTGTACTATATCCTGAAAATTATCCTTCAAGTATGAAGGAGAAGTCTAAAGCTTCCCCAAAACACAGAAACCAAAAGAGTTCATTGCCATTAACCCTGTCTTGAAAGAATTATTGAGAGGAATATTACAAGAAAAGAAGTAAAGGTGGGCGGGAGAGATAGCATAATGGTTATGCAAAGAGACTCTCATGTCTGAGGCTCCAAAAGTCCAATGTTCAACCCCCCTCACCAGAGTAAACCAGAACTGAGCAGTGCTCTAGTTACAAAAAAAGAATAAGGAGGAGTGGGAGGAGGAGGAAAATAAGAAGGAGAGAAGAAGAAGAAGAAGGAGGAGGAGGAGGAGGAGGAGGAGGAGGAGAGGAAGAAGAAGAAGAAGCACTAGAAGAAGAAGAAGAAGAAGAAGAAGAAGAAGAAGAAGAAGAAGGAGAAGGAGAAGGAGAAGGAGAAGGAGAAGGAGAAGGAGAAGGAGAAGGAGAAGGAGAAGGAGAAGGAGAAGAAGAAGAAGAAGAAGAAGAAGAAGAAGAAGAAGAAGAAGAAGAAGAAGAAGAAGAAGAGAGTAGTAAAGTAACTCTAACTCCAAATCTCCAAATGAGGTAATCTGTGGTAGAATATAAATGGAAACTCAAAAGCAACAAAAAGACCAACCATATAGGAAAAGGGTGGGCAGAAAGAACAAAGTGATGTGACCAATGTTAGTAACCAAAGACAACCATCAAAAGCCTAGACAACAGAACAGAAACTCTTAAATCTCAATCTTTGCCTCACCTTTGCTGGAATCAGAAGAAAAATTGTTAGGTGGGTCAGATCAAGAACAGGAGATTGAATACAGAGTAACTTGGCATGTAAGTGGAACTTGGGAGATAGAGTTAGGAAGTGGGGAACATGGATGAAACTTGATGTAGGGTAAGTGTACTGCAACAAAGCAAGAGATTCTGGGGAGGGAAAGCAATAGGGGCTTTGGGGGAAGAGAGGCTAGAGTTCCTTGATGAGGAGGAGATAAAAGTGTGCAGCAAAGACACCTGTTATGCAGAATGGGGAAACCACACAGATGTGTAAGCAGATGTTCTGTAATTCACTAATACCCCCAATAAAATAAACGAAATCAAAAGTAATATGGAGGATTGAATAGCGTGTAAGAGCAGCTCTTAGTGGCTAATGAAAATTTGTAATTACTCATTTTCTTTATTAGGGAAATAAATATATGATCAAAATATCTAGAAATATATTTCATTAATAAAAATCACTGTTGTCATAAAAACACATGTGTGAAGATGTTAACTTCATACAGTAGGTAAACTAAAAAATGAAGTAAATGAGTGGTAAAAGAGTAATCATTGTTTTCAGTGATAAAACATGTGATATTAAACGTGTGATAAAACATGAAATATTTGGCTGGCAAAATAGTTTACTTAGATACTGTACTGCTTTGCATGTGAAGGATCCAAGTTTGAACCTGGCCTTCACCACATTGGAGGAAGATTTTGTGCTGTGGTTTTTCTGTCTTTTTCTCTCTTTGCCTTTATCTAAAACAAGCAAACCAAACCAAACAAAAATAATCTACATTGTGATCTAAGAAATTTATTGCAAAATACTTAAATATTACTTTGTGTTCATATGTGTGCATACATATATGTGAAGATGTATTCTATGTGAAAATACTGAAGAATGCAAATTAATGCTTATTATTATTTAATTGTACATTCATGTTATTATTTCAATGTATTTTTTGAATATGTATTTATTTAGACAGAGGCAGAGAGAAATTGAGAAGGGAAAAAGAGATAGAGAAAGAGAGAAACTTGCAGCACAGCTTCACTGCTCTTGAAGCTTTCCCCTTACAGGTGGAAGCTGGGGGCTTGAACCTAGTTCCTTTTCTATTGTATCAATAACATGTGCACTCAACTGAGTGCACTAATGTCCAGCCCTCTATGTTATCTTTTTTTATTTGCATTTCCCCCTTTTGTTGCCCTTTTTTATTGTTGTAGTAGTTATTATTGTTGTCATTGATGTCGTTTTTGGATAGAACAGAGAGAAATGGAGGAATACAGAGAGGGGGAGAGAAAGATAGACACCTGCAGACCTGCTTCACTGCCTGTGAAGCAACCCCCCTGCACTTGGGGAGCCATGGGCTTGAACTGGGATCCTTAAGCAGGTCCTTGTGCTTCACGCCACGTGTGCTTAACCCACTGGCTACTGCCGGAGCCCCTCTATGTTATCTTTTTAAGCCTTGTTTGCTTGTTTGTTTTTGCCAGTGCACTGTTCAACTCTGCCTTATGGAGATGGATTTAACCTAGGTCTTTGGCACCTCAGACATAAGAATCTCTTTGAAGAACCATTATGCTATCTCCCCTTCCCCCATTATATGTTTTTAAAACACACATTAATTTAATTGAATATATGACAGTGTTAAGTGAGTGGATAGAATGAAGGGATATTAAACAGAAGGAAAGAAGAAAATTTTCCCTGGTGATGTATGTATATAAAATGAAACAATGAAGGAAAAAAATAATATATTAGTTCCTAGGAGGTCCATGAGTCCCATCCAGTATTTAATTATGCCTTAGTATTCTACATTATTTTTGCACTATTTAAATTTTTCTGAATATTAAAATGTTTATTTTGTAATTTTCCTACCTTTAATGCTATTCTAATTATAAATGCTGAGCAGGATTGCTTATTTATTGGCATTTTCCATAATTACCATTCTTGACAAGTGTTTCCATAATAAGACCTAATATTTTCTGTGTTGTAAAATTTTATTCATGGTAAATTAAATCTAACATTTTAAACAAAAAGGCCCATTAGCTCTGAGCATCCTTTATGTTCTAGCCAGAATGGAAATCCTTTAATCAGGCCAAAAGATTAAAAGTTTACAATAGAACTATTTATTTTAGTAAACCTGGGGGATGGGGACACTTTAATCTCTAGTGATACACATTGTAGTTTAGGCTATTGAAACTGCCTTAGGAAAAGACCAAATAAACAAGAGTACTCCAGAGTCCTTATTACATTTTATGCACTTGCTCAAAAATGCTCTTGGGGAAGAGGAACTTGAATCATGGACAGAATTTGAATAGTGAAAGTTTGGGGGGAAGGCATTCCAGATGGAAGTAAGTAATAAGAGAATGTCCATATGGAAATAAGTAATAGAAATTCATGGAGAAGTTGCTCAGCTCAGTGATTATTTTTGATCTAAGATTGACATTGTGGATTGAATCTAGTATATTCTATTTGTTTTACTTTTAGAAACATACCCCATATATGGCAAAGTAACCCTGCATTTAAAACATTTACATATTCATTTATTATAATATATATATATGAGGCCGTTCCTGCACATACTTCAATTATATTATCATCCATATTTACATAGAAATGCAATCCCTGAAATGACCGTTTCACTAATGTAGATTTATAAAGTATTCCCTCATGCTATTTTCCTTTCATTTTATTAGCTGATTGATTGATGATTAATAATAGGTTACAGGATTGTAGGTCTATAAGTTTCCACACCACATACACCACCAAGGTCCTGCGCCTCCACCCTTCCAATGGTAATCACCATAGTTCTCACAGAGTCTTAGAAATAGTTCATTTATTTCTGTTCTGTTTTGTTTGTTTTGCTCCAGGATTATGTATTCCGGTTATCTAGATTCCACAAATTAGTGAAACCATCAGGTAGTTGTCTTTTATCTCTTATATTGCAAAGCATATTCCCCTCTAGTTTCATTCATCTTGTGCCTCATGCTTTGTGATGCCCTGTGAACCCTGTATGTTTAAATCTACAGGAGTTGTTTTACCTTAGCAAATTAAATATATGTCAAACGAATACATTTTGATGTGCCATTCTCTATCCTAATTTAATTTTAACTTTGTATTCTCTAGGACTTCAGCACTCTAGGCTGACCTTTTAAGATAGAAAGAGTAAGACTGAGGCAGAGACAGAGGGAAAGAAACCCCTGCACTGAAACTTCCTTTAGTGTAGTGGGGACTGGGCTCACACCTGGGCCCCTTACAAGGCAAAGCAGTGCCCTGTACTATTTTATTTCTTAATGAAGAAGGAATGCCAAGGAAGCATTCTTGCATTTTCAGTTTTTTTTTTTTAAAGAGAGTGATGGACAATATGGGAGAGAAGTAGAGATACTACATCATTGCAGCAGCTCTCGGGAAGCTACCACTGGGTATCGTGTTCCCCTGTGAACAAAGCTGCCATCCACTATCTATCAGAGCTATTTTGCTGGTCCAATTTTACTATGTATTTTAATATTTATTTATTTATTTATTTATCTATTTATTCCCTTTTGTTGCCCTTGTTGTTATTATTGTTGTTGTTATTGATGTCGTTGTTGAATAGGACAGAGAGAAATGGAGAGAGAAGAGGAAGATAGAGAGGGGGAGAGAAAGATAGACACCTGCAGACCTGCTTCACTGCTTGTGAAGCGACTCCCCTGCAGGTGGGGAGCCAGGCACTAGAACCCAGATCCTTGCGCCGATCATTGTGCTTTGCACCACCTGTGCTTAACCTGCTGTGCTACTGCCCAACTCCCACTTTTACTATATTTTAAACCAGGAAACTATATACTTTATAAGCATTTGCTTTTTTAATTACATAGGAGAGAAAGAGAGTTTTGCATGTGACAAAGAGAAAGAGAGACAAGAAAGAGCAACACTCTAACTCAAGAGGCACCAGAGATCAAACTGGGAATTTTAAAATGGTCTGCAAGTTCAAGCATTACTAGTTGTACCCTTTCCCCAGCTACCCTCTCATTTTTTTTGGTGTCAGACTTAGTGATACAAAGGGTAAATCCATTCACTAACCAAAATGTTCCACTAAAAATTGAATAGACGCAGAGTTGATTTCTATCAGGATATTTGACATTATTTAAATGTATATGTCCATGACTATTTTATAATTCTTTGTTATCTTAAGAGAATAAAGGCTATTCATTGCTCCACCCCTGAAAAATATCACCAGTAGATGGAGAACAGATGTAATTCATCAATCTAGAATTGCGTCTATTGCCTTTAGTGATTAGATTTTTATATCTAATGTGTGCCCATTAAGAGAACAAATAAAAGATAGCCTAGTTCAAATATATTTTTCCAGAACATCTGCACACTAGGGAACTACTAACTGACAGTCACTTTGCTCTACAAGAGCTAATTAATCAGGTAGTAAGATAAGCAGTGGCGAGTTATCTTCGGTAAACTTGATAGCATATGTAAAAAGGCTTAAAGTTGTCTTTTAGGTTTTAATCACATTGCAATTTGGTTCTAGGATAAAATCAAATCTTTTGAAACTACACAAAACTTATTTAGGAGAAATCATGAAAAGTATTTTCAAGTATAAGTAATGACACACTGGAGGTATCAGGGAATTCTAGATCGACCTTGCATTATAGATTTTTTTTTTCAAAAGAAATATTCCTATCTCCCTCTTCTGTTTTCCTGTCTCTCTATTTTCTTTTACTTTCTTCCCTTTCTCTTTTCTCCTTTATTGTTTCACACTGATTTATCCATTACTTATCATAAGGGTAATTTTAAGTCAGTTTTCCAAAATATGAACTACTATAAAAATTAAAGTTTTACTGTAGCGCAGCGGGTTAAGCGCAGGTGGCGCAAAGCACAAGGACCGGCATAAGGATCCCGGTTCGAACCCCGGCTCCCCACCTGCAGGGGAGTCGCTTCACAGGCGGTGAAGCAGGTCTGCAGGTGTCTGTCTTTCTCTCCTCCTCTCTGTCTTCCCCTCCCTCTCTCCATTTCTCTCTGTCCTATCCAACAATGACAACAACAATAATAACTACAGCAATAAAACAACAAGGGCAACAAAAGGGAATAAATAAAATAAATATAAAAAAAATTAAAAAAAAAACCAAAAAACAAAAATTAAAGTTTTAAATATTTTTATGCTTGAGAAAATAATAAGAATTTAAATTTCAAGTGAAATATATCAATAGTTATTGAAGACTATGCAGTGTTTTATAAGCTCAGTATCAATATTTAAAGGACAGAGAGCTTAAAATTGGCTGGTGCATGATAAGGTAAAGGGACCTAAGTTGAGGGTGAGAGTATTTTGCAGACACCTATCATGGGAAGATGAGGAATCATACCTATGTGTCAACCACAGCTGTACTGTAATCCCTTAACTCTCTAATAATATTTAAAAAACTCTCCAATAATTAAAATAATATTAAAAATAATATTAAATAATATTAAAAAACCCTCCAATAATATTTTTAAAAAAGGTAAAATATGGCTGGTGTGTTCAGCAGTGACTTTCTGAATTTCAGAAGGATAACAGGTGCTGGGTGATGTTGGCTGAGAGCAAGGCAGCCTCTGAGGGAAGTACAAGTTTAAAGGGTAAACATATCATACTGGTTCCCAATCAAACTGGTTCTATCGCACAACACTTAAGATTATTGTTCCTGCATGCTTCTCTCAATTCATACCAAATGATATTGTATCTGCTGATCCCAACCTAATCGATGCAACAAGTACCACCTCAGCATGCTTCAGTTCAGACTATGTCCAGAGATGTCAGGCATGGAAGGTCAACCCTTCAGCCTCATTACTCAGGTGAGACCTTTCCTTTCATAGGATTCTCTAATTCCATTACAGGTGGTTCACTTCCAAACAAAGTCCCAAAACCTAGATATAGACCAGGTCCCATGAGATAGAGCATATGTTCACATGTATCCATAAATTAGGGGCAAAACATATACCTGAAAGCAAAAGTACACAATAGTCTTCAGTGAGTCACTATAAAGTTCATAATGAAATAGTGTCTACTTAGACTTACATACCCTCCTCACCTACTTCCTATTATACTTCCCTCACTCCCTTCCAAGCTAATCTTATCAAAGCAAGGACTTCAAAAACTGAATGAGGGCAAGAGACTGGCATACTTTAACTATGACTCTTTAGTCACTATCAGGCCACCCCATCAGCTGGGGCCCTAGTGAGGGAGTCCTGAGATTCCCAAACAGACATGATGGGCCTAGGCCTGAAATAAATCACTCTCTCCATTGTTACTGTTCATTCCTAGTAGGAACAACAAAACAGATACCTTTGTGAACCCCCATAGGACCTTGCCCTCAATGTGGATCAACAATGGTAGAGAATGTTCCATCCTACGAATGGAGGCTGGACAACATAATCTATGCAACACCTGAGGAAGATGGGTCCTGATATTGGGGCAGCCTGGAATGTTCCTACTCATGACCACAGAATGTGAGCTAGGATCTACAGGGATGCAGAGGTCACATAGGCTCCTAAGCTGAATATGGGCCCCAGATCACATCAAATGGATGGGGTTTACAGTCAACAATATTTATACACCTTTTCCATATTTGGGAAGATGGGTCCTGATATTGGGGCAGCTTGGAATGTTCCTACTCATGACCACAGAATGTGAGCTCAGATATACAGGAATGCAGAGGTCACATTGTCTCCTAAGCTGAATATGGGCCCCAGATCACATCAAGTCGATGGGGTTTATAGTCAACAATATTTATACACCTTCCCCATATTTGGGAGCTACTCTCTTCCCTGATGCAGCTTTCTGGTCCTTTTTCTAGCAGTGACACCATCTTCTAGACAATAACTTGGATCCACCTACATATCAGATTTCAGGCTCAAGGAAAAAAAAACTGGTAAAGCCACAGGCCCTTTGAAATATAACTAAAATATGCCTACTAGCTATCTACAAAAAGGAGACACCCCCTCCCAACACTTCATCTGCGCTATTCCAGCCTTGAGGTTCATGATTGTTCAACAATTTGTTTGGCTTTGTATGTTAAATCTCTTTTCAGCCACCAGGTTCCAGAAGCTAGCATGATGCCAACCAGACTTCACTGAACATACAACCCCACCAATGTGTCCTGGAGCTCTTGCTCCACTAGAGAAAGAGAATGACCTGTTAAGGCCCATGTCTACCTGGAAAGCAATTACAGAAGCCAGACCTTCCACCTTCTGCATCCCACAATGACCTTGGGTCCATACTCCCAAAAGTTTAAAGAATAGGAAAGCTATTAGGGGAGGGGATGGGATATGGAATTCTGGTGGTGGGAATTGTTTGGAGTTGTCCCCTAGTCCTATGGCTATGTCAGTGTTTCCTTTTTATAAATAAAATAATAAAAAATAAAATCCTTTTACTTATTTAAAACAAAACAAAACAAAATGAGAAAAAAAGATTATTGTAGTAGTTCCAATTCAATATAAAAATGAGAACTAATATTATTCAAATAAAATGTCAATACATTTTATTATGAGAGAAACACAATAATTATGTTTTATATATAAAATATACGCTATATTCTCTCTATACTTGTTATATACCTGATAAAATTTTGTATAATAACTCAGTGTATTGAATTTACATAAGATCATTTGAAAAGTAAAAATACTTCCTGGAAATCAGTTATTATTATTGTGCTGACTTTCATAGCTAAGCTGAAGTTGTATTTCAGATAAAACATTGTTTTAGTAAAGGATGACTTTTGGATTAATTAATTGCTTGTTTTTTATTTTTTTTTTTACAAGTTTCAGTTGCTGATTTAGTTTTTGAAGAATCTATTAGCATCCAGTCAGAACCTTAGGTGAATTAAGATATTGTTTGTCATCTATCTTTTTCAGATGACTTCTGTCAAAAAAAAAAGATTTCATAAGAAAATCATTTTTACTTATAGAGATTTTGAGATAACTTTTTTGTGGTGGTTAATAGACTATGATACTAGCAGATATATTAAGCATAAAGTTTGAGATGTTTTTGTTCTTTTTAAGTGAACTGTTAGCATTAACCTGCATAAACATAAAAATGAATATAACTAATAAGCACATGGTTTGATCTCCATACTTTCCTATAATAGTTCAAGTCCAATCATTAGTATCTCCAATTAAGCAGAACAAACATTCTTGCACATTAATCTGGATTCTTATGCATAAAAATTTGGTTTGGTTATGCATTACTATTACTTCATAATACACAAATATGGAATGCATTTCTAGTAATTAATTTGATTTACTAATTCTTTGTAGTGTTTGGTTTCTTACACAATATCAATTGTCTTTCTTTATATTAGCTCCTTTAGGGGTTCTGAGCAATCCTGACTTTTTCTCCCATTTAAAGCTACTTGACATCAACATGTAATGTAGCCTCTTGGATTAATCACTACTGAAGTGGAATCTTAGTGTCTCCCATTAGCTCAGTCTTTCTGAAACCCAGTTTTCTCACTTCTTTGGTCACTTCTGTGATTTCTGTAACATCCTTTAAGACTTCTACCCTGAAGAATTCTTCAAGTAATACCTTGAAAGCACTGATTCAAAAGTCTTTGTTTTTATTTTATTAATTGGATAGAACAGAGAGATATTTGAGGCTTAGGGAGATAGAGAGGGAGAGAGACAGAGATACATCTACAGACATACTTCGCCTCTCCTGAAGCATCCCCCCTGCAAATGGGAAGTAAGGCTTTGATCTAGGTCCTTGCATAGTAATGTGCACGCTTAACCAGGTTCACGGCTACCCAGCAACCCCTGAAGCCTTTTTAATTGATATCTTCCCTTCTCCTTGGAGATGAGAAGGTTGTCTCCATAGCTCCAGTTCATCAGTCTGACTCTTGATTTCTTGCCAACAAGCTAGTCCACACTCCTCTCACTGTAAACTTTTAACATAATCTAGTAATTAAGGATGTGACTTTTTAAGAATTAAAATAACTTTTTGATTAAGATAGGAAGTAAGACTGGGAGGATTGGTCTGGTCAGGTAGGCTGGATGGAAATAAATAGACATCTGGAGAAAAATGAAAGACTAAATGGAATTATCTCTAAATAGAATGATTCTAGTTCTGTTAATTTCTATGACACAATGACATGCCGGTAGATCCTTAATGGATGAATAATTTCAGTGCCAATTTGTAATTATGCTTTCCAAAGATAACTTAAATGCATTTCTAGGCTGCCAATAATCTGTCACAGTTTATGACCTGAGTTCTTATTTGATTTTTTTTTACTTTTAACATGACAATAAATAGTATAAATATAGTCATATGAAAAAAAGTTGGCCAATTATGAATATTGCCTACCCCAATTTCCCAACCTTCCTCTCTTTTTGTGTTCTAGTATCATTAATATTATCACAAACTTAAATTTTACTGTGGCTAGTTTCTTTAGAATAATTGTTGCCGCCGTTAGTTTTTAGGAAGTAAGTTGAAAATCTCAGGTTTAATGAGGCCTCAAGAGAATATGAAAAGACTTCATAGATGTGTTTTAAAGATAGATGCAAATAGATGCAACACATCCATGGAAAATCAGATAATAATTTACAACAGTTAGCTCTTTAAATTGTGTACTGCAAGGACATAAGTCAAAAAAGAAAAAAACATATAAATGTGTACTCTGAGTCAAATATTGGTAGATAATGAAAAATAAATTGAGTAAGTACTGCACTTTTGGGGATTGAAGTCTGGCATGAGAAGCAGAACTCATGCTTTGCCTGGAGTAGCTAATTACTATACCAGTTGCCTGTTGCAATGGCTCTTTTAGAAGAAAGAATTCTAGGTCACTGATGTCTGATATTTAAATGTAAAAATGTAGAAAAGTGTGTGTGTGGGGGGGGTTGGGGGGGGCCTAACCTTAGGTTTACGCTTACTTTAGATGCTTTGTGAATTGTTGTTGTCCAAATATATCTACAGCATTACTAAATAGCAGTACAAGTGTGTTCGATTCTTTTAGCTGTATTTACACAAGTGCTGAATACAAGCCATGTAGGCACATAATATCCACAGTCTAAAGAGAATGTATAGAAGAACATAAAAATCAGGACCTTCCAGTTCTTCTGAGAGAAATATTGAGGAAAACATTCCCAATAATTGCATGAGTTCTTTTTGAGTTTGAAGTCCTCACAGAATCTTTATTATTCTAAAAATAGCAATAAAAATGAGCTTTGTTTTGCTTGAATTTATTCTTAAGGTTCAAATTGCTTTTGTTTTGTTAATTTCACATGGAACAAAAATTAGTTCAAGTATTCCCAAATAGCATGATTTAATTAGGAAATAGATGTATATATGTTTCAGTTCTAAAAATAGCTGGCTGGTCACCCATGAAAAGTAATGCTAAAGGTGGCAATTAACTGAAGTTCCTTGGTTGGTACTTATTTTTCACAGTTAGCTTAACAGAGTTCAATATAATTACGTAACATTATTATGGCTGAGAAAAGAGCATTGACTTACTGTAAGAAAAAATCATAGCTCTCATTTTAATTACATACCAGTTTAACCATTATATGTTCTTAGGGACAACCTTGAACCCATGTAGAATAAGCTTAAGCTCATATTTGCACCAATTACAAGGATTTGAGGTAGTATATCCTAAAGAATTCTTTGTTTATTTCTATTCTATTTTTCCTTCTTTTCTCTTTGAATTTTGACCCTTCTAAAGTGTGTATTTATTAAGAAATTTCACATATTGGCTAATGGAAAGAATAGAACCAGAGTTTGTGTATATAGACCAAAGAAATTCTGGAAACAAATAAAGGATAGCAGAATATGTAATGTCTGTGTTTATGTAACTTTTTAATGAGTACTCTAATCAAATATTCACATATTATTAGGAAGTATTTCATTTTTTTGCCAATTAATTTTTGTAGAATGAAGTAAAACATATTTTTGTTATTTTCTAGGCTATGTAAATACATTCCATGCACTATATAGTATCCATGCATTACATCGGTTAGCAAAAGTAGAAAGTTAAAAACTATTAATCAAAAATATATGGGTAATATAAGAAATAGGTCAAATGTTTATCAGAAAGTCTATAGGATTATTTCTTCTGTACTTTTGTTTTTAGCTTAATTGTTTTGCTCCCATTTCTGTTATGTTCTTTTAAAATTTTTATTTTAAAAAGGGGCCTGGGTGGTGGCACATCTTCTTGAGCACAAACACATGTGAGAATCTGAGTTAACCCTCCCCTCTGCACTGCCATCACACCTGAAGGAGAAAGTTTACAAGTGATGGAGTGATACTACAAATTTTTCTCTCTCTCCCTGGCTCATTCCCCACTCCCTAATCTTTTTTCTCAGTCTATATTTAGAAAGAATGGAAGAAAGGACAAAGAAGAGGGAAAGAATGGAGGCACTGAGCCTCAGCAGAAATCTTGGTGGCAAAAATAAATAAATAAATAAATAAAATAAAATAAAATTTTAAAAATATTTATTTTTTTATTTTAAGAGTTCTTTTTCATTCTTCATTGTCAGCCATAGTTTCATGTACATTTATAAAATTATCTCGTATAATTTTCTATATATTTCGAAGTGGCACTTTTTAAATCCATGTTATTCAAGTTGACGATTCTCTAATTTTTCTTTTTATTCTTATTCTATCAGTTACTGATAGATGTTTAATAAATCTTCCTACTTTGAAGTATTGCATTATAATTATTTTTGTTGTCTTTGGGGATTCAGTACTCTGGACTGACTTTATTATCTAGAAAGAGAAAAACCAAGACTGAGAGACAGAAAGACAGGGAGAGTGGGGGAGATACCACAGCACCAAAGCTTCCCCCATTGTGGTAGGGACTAGACTGAAATATAGATATTGCACATGGCAAAGTAAGTGAACTGTCCAGGTGGGCTATCTTGCTTACCCTGTGTTTGATAGATTTTAAAGCCTAACTAGCGATTGGAGTGCTTTGTCTGTGTAATTTAGCAACTTATATAAACTAGCCTCTTAGTGACTACTACACAGTAAACAGCCAATGGTTATTATTCTTTTTTAAAGAAGAAAAATAACGAATCTGGGGGTTGGGCTGTGTCACACTGGGCTAAATGCATGTACTAAGTGCAAGGTCTTCAGGTGTGTTGTCTTTCTCTCCCTCTCTATCTGCTCTCCCCTCTCAATTTCTCTCTGTCCAATCAGAAAAAAAAGCACATAGGCAATTATAGAAGCCATACCTTTCACCTTCTGCACCTCAAAAATAATTTTGTTCTTTAGTGTATTGCACCAAAGTAAAAGTGGGGTGGTGAGGAGGGTTCAGGTTCTGGACCATGATGGCAGAGGAGGACCTAGTGGGGGTTGAATTGTTATGTGGAACTTATGTACAAACTATTGTATTTTGCTGTCAACTGTAAACCATTAATCTCCTAATAAAGAAAAAATATATATATGAAAAATAATGGGGGAGTTAGCGGTAGTGCAGTGGGTTGAGCACATATGGTGTGAAGCACAAGGACTCTTGAAGAATCCGGAGCTCCCTGCTCCCTACCTACAGGGGAGCCACTTCACAGGCAGTGAAGCAGGTCTGCAGATGTCTTTCTCTCCCTGTCTCTGTCTTCCCTCCTCTCTCGATTTCTCTCTGATCTATCCAACAACAACGACATCAATAATAACTACAACAATAAAACAAGGGCAACAAAAGGGAATAAATATATAAATAAATATTTTTAAAATCTGTAAAAAAAGAAAGAAAAATAATGAATCTTGGATTGAGAAAATATGCTTATTGCCACAGTTCAGAAAAAATAAATTTATAGGACAGTACGTAGTGATAGTTGATTATCTACCACTGGAGTTAATATGGTTTGGCCAGATGATACCAGATGGAAACTATTATGTATCTTTGTAATAAATATTAAAAGATGAAAGTGCTAGTATTTTGTTTCTCCCTCAGTCCTGGAGCGTAATAGCTTTGTGTTTTTTGCTTATCATCTAGATTAGGATTGCCAGTATGTAGTCAATAGTATCAACCTAGATACAAATGTAAAATATCTTTGACTTAGATTCAGGAAATGTTCAACACTTCAGTTTATATAGAAAAAAATGTTTGCAGACATTGACCTTATAGTTTCATGCTGCCAGTTTCATTGTTCAGCTATTCATTAACTGGCATCTCTATACGGAAGTATAAAAATAAGAAAAAAATCATTATTTTCTCTATATTCTGTGTTACTACAAAGTCTGAGCTACTGTATTTTACTTAATCATAATTATGGATCAACATAAACACCAATTTATGAAAAGACCTTATTTTTTAGTGAGTAAAGATTGAGAGGCATATGCTGTAGGTCTTCTCCTGAAAATCACTCTGATGTTTGTTTCTTAGACTCAAGTTAATGTAACACTAGCTCTTGTTTGCAAGATTTGAGCTTATTTAATATTAACAATCAAAAACAATGACTAACAGAGAGCAGATACTCAGACATATGTAGTAGTAAGGGGGACAGTATAAATAGCATTTAATGCTAGGGTATTTATTTTCAAAGACACATAAAATGTTACTTGATTTTCTCAACTGGAAATGCTCCTTTTTTTTTAAATAAAAGGAACGTGGTGACACTCTGGATAGCAAAATGATATGATGTACAAGGACCTAGGTTCAAGCCCATGGCCCCACTTGCAGGGGGAAAGCTTCAAGAACTTTGTGACAGTGCAGTAGGTGTTACGCTTCCTTATGTCTCTCTTCCCTCTTGATTCTCTGTTTTTATCCAAATTGAATTGATAAATGAATAAAACTTATTCAAATATACAGTGCCAGCTCCAGTTTTTTTTTAATAACACAAGAACATTTTTTCTCTGGAATCATTTCTTCTTTCATCCTTTAGATAAATATTTGTTTTTCCTTGCTTTGTAATTTTTCTATGCAGTGATTATAAAGTACTTGACTTTTCTGAGGAAAAAAATCTTTAGAAGGGAGATAGGTTTACTTTTCCTATGTAAGGAGAGTATCTGAGATCCTTGCTTCTAAATTAAACTTTCCTTGTGTACTCCTAATTGTTTACATTTTTTTCAGTATTTAAACTTTATTTATTTTGATAGGACATAGAGAAATTGAGAAGTAAGAGGAATACAGAGGGATAGAGAGATAACCTGTAGCACTGCTTCACTACTTGTGAAGCTTCCCCTTGTGAAGGCTGGAGAATTATAAAGGTCATCAATTATAAAGATGATAATTTATCTTTATTATTGAATAGAGACAGTCAGAAATTGAAAGGGTAGAGGGAGGTAGAGCTAAAGAGAGACACCTGCAGCACCGTAGCACTATAGGTGAACCCAGTAACTAGAACTCAGTTATAAAGCATAAATATGTTTGAATATCATGAGTTCTTTAAAAAAAGGATGGTAAATAGGGTTTTACAAATTCAGCCATAACTTGAAGGTAGGACATATATTTTGATATAGTTCTTAAAAGAAAGTAGAATCTCGGTTTCCTGTTTTTCCAGTACTTGGTAGGATGATTTAGAAAGAGAGAATATTAGATGGACACTGTGCCAAAAACTTCTCATATGTTATTTGAAAACTAAAAATTAAAAAAAACCATAAACACTACTATTTGATATATTACAATGATGGAACTGGTATGTAAGTAACATTGATATATAGTCATCTTATTTAATATGCAATTATCAGAACCAAAATTCAGACCTTTTTCCTGTCTTTGTCCCACTACTCCTAAAACTTCAATTCCCCAAGTTCCCTACTCTAAATCTTTTGCTATCATCTACTCAATATCATGGATTATTCAAGGATATGTAGGTAAGATTCTACCCCACTAGGCATAGATGTATTAGAAATATACCAAAGTCAGTGCTTCTCCTTTCTTATCCAGCAACAAGTCTCTTTCTTTATTGTATGTGCAGTGGAGATGGAACACTTAAATGACAAATATTACAATGTGTTTATCAAACCCTCATTTTGAAAAATCATTTTAGAATTTAGTGTTAGCATTTTCTGATTCTACACCATCTTGGCTTCCATTACTCTCATGTTTCTATAGATTGATTTCAATGAAGTTACAAAACTTAACAGCTGGTTTACTTATTATTTATGTAACTTATGTAATAATGTGATTTACTATAAATAATTTTACTCTGGATTGTTGTTTATAAGCCTGTCCATGAAAGCCAGTCATGACTAAGAAATACCATTTAGATTCTTTATTTTTTGCAGGTTTCACTTTTTGTATTTATTTATTTTTTTATTTATAAAAAGGAAACACTGAAAGAAACATAGGATAAGAAGGGTACAACTCTACACAATTCCCACCAGCAGACCTCTGTATCCTATCCCCTCCCCTGATAGATTTCCTAGTCTTTAACCCTCTGGGAGTATGGACCCAAGGTCATTGTGGGATGCAGAAGGTGGAAGGTCTGGCCTTTGTAATTGCTTCCCCACTGGACATGGGCATTAACAGGTCGATCCATACTCCCAGCCTTCCTCTCTCTTTCCCTAGTGGGGCGGGACTCTGGGGAATCAGAGCTTCAGAACACATTGGTGGGGTTGTCTGTCCAGGCAAGTCTGGTTGGCATCATGCTAGCATCTGGAACCTGGTGGCTGAAAAGAGAGTTAACATATAAAGCCAAATAAGTTGTTGACTAATCATGAACCTCAAGGCTGAATAGTGCAGATGAAGAGTTGGGGGGGTGACTCTGTTTTGTAGATAGCTAGTAGGCATATTTTAGTTATATTCCAAAGGGCCTGTACCTATACTATTTTTTTTTTCCCCTGAGCCTGAAATCTGATATGCAGGTGGATCCAAGTTATTGTCTGGGGATATGATGTAGTGGCTGGCAAAAGGACCAGAAATCTGGGTCAGGGAAGATAGTAGCTCCCAAATATGGGGAAGGTGTATGAATATTGTTGACTGCAAACTCCATCGATTTGATGTGATCAGGGGCCCATATTCAGCTTAGGAGCCAATGTGACCTCTGCATCCCTGTAGATCCTAACTCACATTCTGTGGTCATGAATAGGAACATTCCAAGTTGCCCCAATATCAGGACCCATCTTCTTCAGGTGCACTATTTAGATTCTTACTGATTTTTGTTTACTTTCCTAACACTGGCATTATCACTCATTATTGTGACAATAGTCTTAACCTGTTAGCAGTGTCAAAGAAAGGCTATATTAAACATTATGCTCATTTTATCAATTTTCCTCCAGCATATAACTTAGTTTCATTCTTCAATCTTCCAGTCCTACTCAACATCTAATCTGTTGAGTTGAGAACTATCCTAAATGTGCATCATATTAAAATTATATATGTTATGTGTGTGTATTTTATTGACACATATTTAATGAACTCTGTTACTGACATTTATTAGGGCTGACATTTATTAAGTGCAAGGCAGTGTAACTGGAGTGGCAGAAGATATTAAGAGAGGTGACAGTCACATGTCCTAGAAAAGCTTGCATTTTAAGTTTAATAAAATATCTTAATTATTGTTACCTGAGGATTGCAAACCTAGTAAGCGTGTATGTTGCACTGCACAAGAATCCCATTTCAAACCCCTAATTGCCATCTCCAGTAGAGAAGTTTCATGAGTGGCGGAGCAGAACTGTAGATCTCTGTCTCTCCCCCACTCCATCTCAACTTCTTTCTGTCTGTATCCAAAACAAAAAACTTAAACTTGTTTGGCTTTACATTTTAACTCTCTTTTTAGCCACCAGGTTCCAAATGTTACCGTGGTGCCAACCAGACTTGCCTGGACAGACAACCCCAACAATGTGTCCTGGAGACCTGCTTCCCCAGAGTCCTGCCCCACTAAGGAAAGAGAGAGGTGGGCTGGGAGTATGGATCGACCTGTCAATGCCAATGTCCAGCGTGGAAGCATTAAAGAAGTCAGACCTTCCACTTTCTGCATCCCATAATGACCATGCTCCCAGAGGGCTAAAGAATAGGAAATTTATCAGGGGAGAGGATGGGATATGGAGTTCTGATGGTGGGAATTGTGTGGAGTTGTCCTCTTATCCTATGGTTTTCTCAGTGTTTCCTTTTTAGAAATAAAAAATGAAAAAAATTAATAAATCATAATTATTTACTTACCTATTAGATAAAGACAGAAATTAAGAAGGAAGAGGAAGATAAAGAGGGAAAGAGAGAGAGAGACACCTTCATAGAGCTTCTCCCCCTGCAGGCAGGGACCAGGACTTGAACTTCGTTCCTTGTGCATTGTAACATGCACACTTTACCGGGTATGCTAGCGCCTGGTCTGCGCATATCTTAATTTTGTTAATGCCAAAAAATAGGATTCACTACTGTGCTTTTGCCTTAATAAGCTTATTCTAAAAGATGGGAAAGGTCAGCTGTTCTTGTTTCTGGAAATGGGATATGCTTCCCCAGTTATTTATTTTATTTAACAAAGCACTCCATTCTCTGACAGAATACTGGGATCATGGATTAGTGGCTCTTTAAAAAAGAACTTTTTGTCAGTTTTTGTATCATCCAGTTTCATGTCATTCATGTTAGAGACCCATGCAGTTAAAATTCAAGACTTACACTGTCTTACAGTTTGGATTAACTCGTATGCCATCCTCCCATTCCCTCCCCTGATAACTTTCCTATTCTTTATCTCTTTGGGAGTATGGACCCAGAGTCATTGTGGGATGCAGAAGGTGGAAGGTCTGGCTTCTGTAATTGCTTCCCAGCTGGACATGGGCATTGACAAGTTGATCCATACTCTCAGCCTGCTTTTCTCTTTCCCTAGTGGGGTGGGGTTCTGGGGAAACGGGGTTCCAGGACACATTGGTGGGGTTTTCTGTCCAGGGAAGTACGAATAGCGTCATGCTAGCATCTGGAACCTGATGGCTGAAAAAATAGTTAGCATATAGAGCCAAACAAAATTGACTAATCTTGAACCTAAAGGCTGGTATAGCTCAGATGAAGAGTCAGGGGTATCTCTGTTTTGTAGATAGTTAGTAGTCCTATTTTAGTTATATTCCAAAAAGCCCATGAGTATACTAGTTTTTTTTTTTTTTCCTGAGCCTGACATCTGATACGCTGGTGGATCCAAGTTATTTTCTGGGGAGATGATGTTACTCCTGGAAAAAGGACCAGAAAGCTGGATCATGGACGAGAGTAGCTTCCAAATATGGGAAAGGTGTATAAATATTGTTGACTGTAAACCCCACCGATTTGATGTGATCTGGGGCCCATATTCAGCTTAGGAGCCTTTGTGACCTCTGCATCCCTGTAGATCTGAGCTCACATTCTGTGGTCATGAGTAGGAACATTCCAAGCTGCCCCAATATCAGGACCCATCTTCCTAAGGTGTAGCATAGAGTGTGTTGCCCAGCCTCTCTTAAGAGGATGGAACATTCTCTACCGTTGTTGATCCAAGTTGAGGGCAATGTCCTATGGGGGCCCACAAAGGGGTCGCTTTTGTTGTTCCTGATAGAGATATATGAACAAAAGGTATCAAACTTTCACTCAGCTCTGCCTTATGGTGACACCAGAAATTGAATATGTTATCGTGGGTTGTCAGACATGCAAATCCTCTGCGTTAACACGTTGATCTACCTCCATGGTTCCATCTCAGTTTTTAGCTAATCTTATGTCACCTTATTGTTCTAGATATTCAAATATCTACCCTATATTAGGAACTTATCCAGTCTGAATCACCATAACCATGAACATTCCTTCATACTTCTCTGTGTATCATGTTCTTTGTTATCACAGGGGAAGAAGGAGGTATTGAGTTTTCTTCAAATCATCCAGCATCCACTTCTTTATATATGTATGTTTTCTTTTTCTTTTTAAACAAACTATACCCAAAGCAGTTTTCTTCTTTCTTGTTTAGCTGATTCCCAAATTCAGAAATTTGATCTGCTGTATTCTTGAATTGGTTTACATGTATCATTTTGTCATGAGCATAAAGAGCTCTGTCTTCCAAGCATACTCCATCTGACATTTGATTATTCTGTTCTGATACTGCTTTCTAAGGTCAATATGTTTTATTGCTTTTAGACATCAGCTAATATTGAGAGACTACCTGTTCCTTTTAAAGAACAGTGTAATATAGTGGAACTAGGAATACAATGGAAGTTTTGACCTTCTTAGCTAGATATCTGACCTATCTAGTGTGGGACAGTTTACATATTGCTGACATCATCTTACCCTTTGTTTTCTTTCCCATACAGTGGAAACAGTACTTATTCAGGTATTTTTTTTTCTATGTGCATTATTCAGCACACTGCTTTCAATGTCTATAGCAGAAATTCAATATACAATTTATAGTTAGTGTGTTATTTTAGAAGAGCAATTACTCAGAAACAATGTCTCATTATTATGTATGACAAGGTTTTATCATGTATTTTAGTCTTCATTTTCCAAAGTCAAATTAAGAGATGAAAATTTCAGATTAGGTTACAGAGTGTTTAACTTCCTTACAGACATTTAGTACATGAAGCAAAGCATTTCACTACATTGGATGGCAAGTCACATAGCAAACATAAGGACATTTTCATAACATGAGAAATCTTACCTATTGCAGGACAAAATGTGTGCATGTTTTAATGTGCACACAATATATTCCCAGTGAATGTTAACAAAAGCACGTTTGTTTTTCTTATACAATATTAGTATATTTCTCTATATGTTTTCTTTCTTCATTCATTTACAGCGTAATATTGGTACATAGCTTAGTAACATGCATCGTTTCTTTCGATTCGAACTTTGGTTCTTCTTCTTCTAGCGTTTGCCCTTCTTCCATAGCCAGTCAACAGCGTCAGGTTGAGCCTGATGTAAAGTTTCGAGACCTCCTTTGAATCTGGAGAGGTGGCAGTCATTGACTATGTGGGTCATAGTCTGTCTGGAGCCGCAGGGGCAGTTCGGGTCGTCTCTGGCTCCCCAGCGATGGAACATAGCGGCGCACCGGCCATGGCCTGTTCGATAGCGATTGAGGAGGGCCCGATCATAACGTGCTAGGTCAAAGCCGGGTTGACGCTTGCAGGGGTCTGTGATGAGGTGTTTGTTCTTTACCTCAGCTGACTGCCAACTCTGTTTCCAAGAGACTGGAACAGAGAAGTTCAGTGTAGGCGTAGGAGACCAGATTGGGTGACGAGACGTCAAGCGTTGGACAGGGTGGGCGATGATATCCACGTATATTGGCAGGTCCGGTCGAGCGTAGACGTGGGAAATGAACTTAGATGATGCCGCATCCCGACGAATATCTGGCGGGGTGATGTTGCTAAGAACTGGCAGCCATGGAACCAGGGTGGAACGGATGGTTCCAGAAATTATCCTCATGGAGGAATATAATTTGGAATCGACCAAGTGGACATGGGGGCTACGGAACCATACTGGGGCACAGTATTCTGCAGTGGAATAGCATAATGCCAGAGATGATGATCGTAGTGTGGAAGCGCTCACGCCCCATGAGGAGCTGGCCAGTCTTGCAATGATGTTATTCCTCGCGCCCACCTTTGCTGCAGTTTTTATGAGATGTTTGTGAAATGACAGAGTGCGATCGAGAGTAATGCCAAGATAGACTGGCTGGGCTTCATGCCGGATTCTCGTATCGTCAAGCTGCACATTAAGCTCACGCGAGGCCGAAGCATGGTGTAGATGGAAAACAGATGATACTGTTTTTGCAGTGCTAGGAATTAGTCGCCATTTTTTACAGTAATCAGATATCAGAGACATGTCTTTCGTGAGTGTTTCCTCGAGGATGTCGAACTTTGATGCCTGAGTTGCACAGCAGATGTCATCGGCATAGATGAACTTCCTTGAAGAAGTTTCTGGGAGGTCATTGATGTAAATATTAAATAGCGTAGGAGCCAGAACTTTGGTATTGCTCTGCAGCTCATCCAGTACCAGGTGTTTGAACACTGATGCGAATAGATATATGTAGACTAAAACCCCAATCCTTGCATTTACAGTGTCCACTGGCCAAAGGAACACTAATACGAAACTTTCTCCCAAATTCAACTCTCAGTCATGGCAATGAATTGTACTGCTTGCCAAACATACAGACTCATGGGAATGCTATTTTATCATTTAACACAGAGTGAAACCTTAAGTGAATTAAATACTTTGTGACTTTATGTGACTCACTCTCTTAGCTTTGAAGTTAGCATTAAAAGTTTGCAAGATATTACGTGGCGCATGGCAATATAGAACATGCCTCGTATTCAGACACAGCCAGCATCCCACTGGGAAAAGCATTGGTGTTGTGATATCTTTTCTCTCTCTCTGGCACACTGTATATCAGTTTTACTTATGAATAAATGTGAAGACTATCAATAGATGCTGGAAAAAGTCTATACTATTAAAGCATAATAAAGTATTCTATATAGGATTGAAAGCTTAATTTATTGATACACATAATTAATGTAATCTTCAATATGAAGGAAAATTTTGATTTATTAATTACTTGTGGAGATTTTACCCTACATAGTAATGTGAGAGAAAGTATTAAAATATATAGATAAATGGAAAGAAAATTTTTAGGATTTTCTACTATAACTTTATGTAGAAAAAATAAGACAGATTATAATTGACACAGATTTAGCAGGGGTATTTGGTAGAACAGTGTAATTGTGTTTCTCTACACAAGCAAGAAGCAAAACATATTTTAGCTTTAAAAATGTTGTGTTGACCAGTGACTGAGTATTTGATTACATTAGGATTTGTTACTACATTATAATGATGGCATTTCTTGTCAAAGTGATCTTAGTTTCAAGGTAATTCCAATGATAATCTTGATAAGCTCATTACAGTTTTAATATAGAGGAGAGAAAAATGAAGATATTTTTATGGAAGAGGTATGAGGTCTCACTATTGTGAATATTAAGATATATTATAAGATAATAGAATTAAAATAGCATATTACTATCAAGTTAGATTAAAAAACAATGGGATTTAGTGGAAGTTTACACACATTTGGGAACATAACACAGATAATCATTGTTCACTGACAGAATGTATAATGAAGGATACTAGGATTGCTCCTCAAAGATGTTCCTGATTTGCTTTTTAAAGGCCATTTTAGATAAAATATGTATCCTGAAACAAGTCACTTTTAATGAGAGACTAACACAAGAAACAGCATGTTAAATACCTTGTTCATTTTATGGTCAAAATTAATTGTAATATAAAAATATATACTTAGTCAACCGTTTGTGTAGCAGTTCTTATAAGAGAACATATTTTTGTCCCAGATAAAGATAGGTTTCACCTACTCTATCATCTTGCTCTCTACCTTATTCTTTTGATGCTTTAGTTGATCTCCACCTGCCCCTCAATAGCTTTCACTGTGGATGATCCTATGAAGTTCATTGGTGGCCTTGCAGTCATAAAACGCTAATGACTCTTGTCACTAAGATACATAGCAGTCATCATAATTGCAGACACTGAAGAGATGGCACCATCTATAGTGACACCCAACTCCATGAGATTCTGTTACAAAACTGGGCTTAGAGCACTTCACCCTGTTCCTACCAGGCTCCAAAGCTAAGACTGCTCCATATGTATTCATGTTTTTTTTTGTTTTTGTTTATTTAACCAATGTACAATTATAACTCTGGTTTATGGTGGTGTCAGGGATTCAGTTTAGGATTTTTTTTTTTTTTTGAGCCTTGGGCATGAAGGTCTATTGTATGTATTTCCTATCCTTTTTTTTTTTCTATACTGAATTTTCATATATATTAATGACAGTAACTACAGTTGTTGGTACATGTGTAAAATTTTGCAAAACACTCTTAACCCCAGCTAGGTCCTCTTCCACAATCATTCACCAGGTCCTGAAAGCCCCTCACTCTTCCCCCAGATTTTGTTTTTACTTAAGTGCAATACATCAAATCCAGTCCAAGTTCTTTGTGTTTCCCTTTCTTTTCTTATTTCTTGTTCTATCCTCTTTTTAATGTTTCCTATTTGAGGGTTTTGAATTAAAAGAGTCCTGAAAGTAGACTGAAGAAAATGATGGAAATATCAAAATTATAAAAATACAGTCAACCATTTGTGTAGCAATACAGTTCTTGTAAGAAGATATATTTTTGTCCTAAAAGAAAGTTTTTTTTTTTCATTCTAGGGTATATTATGCAAAGTAAGTTGTGTCAATATGAATTATGGATCAGGTGTACAGCTAACTAGCATATATAAGCTATAGGATGCAAAAATTAAATAATCATGCTGATTTCATAATCTGTTTGGTTTTAGCATGGTACTGCACAGCACTGCATACATGTAACTTATATGATGTATATCTAGAATTTTATGTGTATTATTTTAAATGCACTATAGCAGTAGCTATGAATTACTTAGCACTATGTAAAGTCATATTTAACAATCCAAAACTGTCCCAACCAACATGATGCCTAGTATTGAAACTGTGTTTTAAATGGATTATATAGATTTTGACAGAAGGACTAGGACTAATTAAAACAAACCTCCATGGAATCAGTCACTTAATTTAAGAATTTGATGCATTTTGATTTGATTTAGTATAATTTTTGTGCAACCCTCTCACCTCTGCCAAGCTCTCATTCATTTTCAGCACCCTCATTTAATCATAAGATTCAAACACATGTATAGGTCACATCTCCAAAGATTATTTCCCCCAGTTTCAGAGTGTACTTTTGAAAATCTCTTTCAGGGATTTGAAACAGATGCACATAAGTGATGAGGATACAGATATTCCAAAGAAGATTAAGACTCAGTGGACTTCTTTGGGCCTTGAAGATGTCCAGTCTGTGAATTACTCTGTGCTGCTTAACCTGCCAGGCCCTTCTCCCAGCTCTGTGACTCTGAGCCCCAGTGGTCAATGCTTTCATCCTAATGGCCAGCCTTGCAGTGAAGGAGCCAGAAGACACAGCAGCCAAGATTTGCTCTTCTCATATGCAGCCTATTCTGCCAAAGGAACTCTCGAGGTAATACAACCATTTGTCTCTGTCATTTACAGTGAAATGGAATTAGAAAACAACAGCTTTCATCTAAATTGAACTAACTGGCAAGATGTACCATACAAAAGTAACCAGTAAATGTTCTCAGTGTGGGAGTGTCAAGGAAGGGGAAGGAAGATTTGGATTGCCTGACCCTTGTCTTGTCCTGTTTGGAAAGTGAAAACATGTTAGAAAAATCTAATTCAGAAGTGTTCAATGTGTGATGGAGCCATTTGCGTTTCGCTTCGTCCAGATAGTGGGAGTTCGTTTTTTTCTTTGGAATTGAAGAGGCAAATTTTAATAGATTGATATGGACAGAAATAACTGAAATAAAGGCTGCTATGTTTTGAGATAGTCTGTGCACACAAAATATGAAGTGGAAAATTGATGTGATTATTCACACATTAAAGATTTGAAATACAGTGCTCAGATTCTGTGATGGAGAAACAAGCTAGGCAACTAGATAGGGATTATTTATCTACTTTCTCTGGGTTAGCTGTTATTTTGATGCAGTGTTTGTCTGTTTTTGGCAAAATGGCTAAATGAATATGGCATTAAAGCTACACGAACTAGTCTCAAAGCTCAACTCTCTAATTATCATCTGCTATTTAACTATCGGAATGAATTTCCTTATCTCTAGAGTGGTGATAAAAATAGTTCCAACTCAAAAGATTCATTGAGAGGATTAAATTAGTTAAACTATGTAAATATTAGAGGACAGTCCATCTAAGGTCATGGCAACATACAGTTATATTAATGCCATAGTTTTTCTTGATGTGTACAAGTATATTGTTTCTAGGTGGACATGTCATTTTAGTAAGCATGCTTAAGCTTTCCTAAAACTGAAGATAGCCTCATTTAATCAAAATGAAATAATAGTGCACTTCTGGCTATTTTATCATTGGCATTCATTTTTAGAGTCCAACTCATTAACTCCTATTAGTATATACAATTCTAAACTCATTAACTCATTTAAAGTTAGTTTGCAGCAACACACAAGATAATGTAACAGTGCATGCTTGTTCCTAAAATTGAGGAGTTGAAGGGAGAGGCGTTGTGTTCTGCATTCTATTGTTTGACTTTTAGCAGAAGCCCTATACAACTGGCATCACCTTGAGCAGTCTTACTGTTTCTTTGATTTTTTTTTTTAGTCTTACTGTTAATTAAAAGTTGGTACAGTATTAAATGTCAGATATTTCTAGTGTAGAACTCCGAATTTCATTTGATAAGAATATATATTTCTCTGGTAGGCAGTAATGGAAACACAGCTGTGTATTAAATAAAAATGGGAAGGAGGAAGGCAGCCAACACTGTTTCTTTGGCTAAGAAGCTTTGGGCTGAAGCCAAGAATCTAACGTTCACCCACATATTTTCTCTCAGACTCCCAACCTTGCTAAAGCCTCACATATTTCCAGACTCCTCTATAGCAGTTGATTCAAACTCATCATGGTCATCTATGCCCCCAAACAAATGTGTGTCCAAAACACTGCACAGTGAGCAACAGAAACACTGAGCTCATGAATGGGCCCTTAGACTCCCACTTGTTTTTCAGCTTCTCTTGGTGAATATTTATTATTCTTTGAATGAAGGATTATAGAAAAGCCATGAAACTACATCTTACTCTTGTTTTCTTGGTGTGGTCTTCTTAAATAAATCAAAAATCCCATTTATTTTCTTTTGACTTATGCATTTCACTGCTCCAGACCAGTCATTTTAGAAACAGATATTTTAGAGAAAGAGCCTACTACTAATCTACCTTTTATAAAGGACTCTTGGGTAAACAGAGGTGGATGTTAGCCTTTGTGGGGATTCGTTTCCTGTCTTACTCAGTTTTTAAGTGTGAAGACAGAAGACAGAGAGACAAGAATCAGAGACAAAATTTCTCCACCTGTTGTAATCCCAAGTGTTGTTTTGGGGGTTGAAACAGGGTTGTATTATCATCTTGCTGGCTTACTAATGGTTTTTAATGTTCCTATATAACTAGATCTCTTAGAGTTTTCTATCCATTTACAAGATATGTATTTAAATTTCCATCTCATTTCATATATAAGATGCTAAATCATAATGGAATTTTAAATATATCTATGAAATTGCAATTCACATTAGAATAAATCATACAAAATTATTCTTAGGGGAAGATTAGGCTTAGAGATCCCTAAACTCTACTTTTACAGTGGCTATCTGAGACCCAGAAATTTTGTGCCCAGGGACCTTTTTTTTTTTTTTTCCTCCAGGGTTATTGCTGAGGCTCCATGCCTGCACTATGAATCCACTGTTCCTGGAGGCCATTTCTTCCCTTTTTGTTGCCCTTGTTGTTGATCCACTGCTGTTATTGCTGTATAGGACAGAGAGAAATTGAGAGAAGAGGGGAAGACAGAGATGGGGAGAGAAAGATAGACACCTGCAGACCTGCTTAACCACTTATGAAGCTCCTCTGCAGGTGGGAAGCCTGGGGCCTCAAACCAAGATTTTTACACCTGTCCTGGAGCTTGCTGCTGTGTGCACTTAACCCATTGCGCTACCGCCCAGTCTCCCTCTGGGTCATTTGCTTTTAGCTTCGCTATTAAGAGGAAAGAGGAAAGCACATCTGAGTGAGAAGTGATTAGAAGTAGGCATGGCTTAAAAGAGAAGAAAGAGGGGGTCTTAAAAAGTCTCACCTGGAAGGCAGGACCAATAGAACTGTCAGCAGCAGCTCATTTAACAGACAAATGAGAAGTTTATTCCAGGTAGGCAGGTGAGAAAAGAAAAGACACAGCTGAACAAAACATACACCATTTTCCCCACGTATTTTCATTTTCCTAAACAAAGCATGTAATATCTGATCATGGCCTCTCCAAATCTTTGTGGAACACATCTTGGCAACTCAAACATGATAGGGGAGATTCCTGAGTCTCATTTGCCTGCAACACTATCAATTTTTTTTTTTTCAAATTGAGAGGGGAGGGAGAGAGAGATACCTGTAGCACTGATTCACTGCTTGTGAAGCTTCCCCTCTGCAGGTGGGGGTCTGTGGACTTGAACCCAGGTCCTTGACCATTATAATGTGTGTGCTCTACCAGGTGTGTCACTGTCCAGCCCCTTTTCTCTCTGAAATAAAAATAAATTTTTAAACCAATAAAAATAAAACTTCACTATAGGGGGTTGGAGGTAGGGTCACAGAGCTTTGGTGCTTGGAATGATATTAATATACATTCCTATTAGCTAGATTAAATAACAAAAATAAATAACAAAAAGGTGGGCATGAGGATACAGCACAATAGCTATGCAAGACTTTCATGCCTGAGGCTTTGAGGTTCCAGGCTCAGTCCTCAGCACAAAAGCTAGAGTTGAGCAGTGCTGTTTTTTTTTTTTTAACACTATCATTTTTAAGGAAAGTGGGAAGAGACCCCCAAAATAGCTGTTAGTAGGGAAAAATAAAGTTAGCTGGAATACACACTATGTTCACTGAAGTTGTATTAGCCAACAAATTGTTCACTTATCATGAACCTAAAGGCAAGAATATTGCAGGTGAGATTTGGGGGGGTCTCCATTTTGGAAAAAAATAGTACATCTATTTTAGATATATTCCAAGGGGTCCATGGCTTTACTTGTTTTTCCTGAGCCTGACAGCTAATATGCAGGTATTCTTAAACAGGGTGGCTGGCAGCTTGAAATCCAGCCTTTCACTTGCTCATGCCTTAAACCAAAGTATAGGGGCTGAGTTTCTCTCTAGCTAACCTTTTGAGTTGCTTTATTACATCAACTTGGCAAAAAGCCATATTTATACATTTACATCACAGCACTCAATGTATGGAATACAGGTAGAAACACACTCCATGTTTGAAATATTAGGCCTAAACAAATGGGTGTAGTGCCCCATGAAATAAAATCCAGTATGGATAAAATAAACACCTTGTGCTTGAAGAACATAATTTGTGAAATCAGCCATGCAAATTAGATAAATGCACTGACATCTATTTTAGGATCATGTAATAATTAAAACATTTTATACTAAGTATGTACGATTTAAAGTATCTATAGCACTAGAGGATATAATGCTATCAATATGTATTATTTTGATATACAATTTTTATTTTGAATTTTTCCATTTGATCTACAATATTTATATATTTTAAAAGTTTTTTTTAATTTGATATGCTGGGAGAAACTGAGAGGAAAGAGGGATGGGAGAGGAGAGGAGAGGAGAGAAGAGGAGAGGAGAGGAGAGAGAGAGAGAGAGATAGAGAGAAAGAGAGAGAGAAAGACACACCTGCAGCATTGCGTCACCACTCATGAAGCCTTCCCTTTGCAGGTGGGAACTGGTAGCTTGAGCCCTGGTTCTTGTGCATGATAACACATGAACTTAGCCAGGTGTGGCAACAAACAGCCCCCTGATAAAGACTTTTAACTTAAATTTTATTATTATTTTGTCAAAAGAAAAACAATTTCTTGGTGACTGTTACATAGATAATACTGTCACGTGCTTTTTATATTTGTTTTAGAGAAGTGTTTTTATTGAAGCTTACATTCTAATTGAAAGGGCACTGGTGATTTTTCTGCATCTCTTGAGATCATTCTCTAGTACAAATCAAACTTAAGAGGGTGCTGCAGCTGACTCAGTCATACCTACTCTTTGATTTTGAGTGCATTGTGTTTGCATGAATTTCTATCAAGCAAAACCATTAACCAGTTCTTAAATTATTCCAGGCTGAATGCAGGCGAAGCTCCCTACTACTTTTGCTTTTGACAAGGTTATTTGTGGAAGAGGAGTGTCCCTTTTCTTTGAAGAGTTGTCATGTCTATTCATCATAGGGCTGTTTTGTATAAGCGTCCAATTTTTGCTCTCCGGTAACAGTCTAAACAGCATTTGTGGTATCTGAGATCTACTTTGAAAACCTACTTAGTGCCAGCATGATGGATGGTGTACTTTGCAACTTCTTTGTAATTCATTGTGCACTGGAAAGGTGACATTGTTTACCCCATCATAATGACAGGTGGGTCAGTAAAAGGGTCCTAAGGAGAGTTGTCCTGTCAGATGCAAATTACATATTAAAACTGAAACATAAATAATTTAGAATGTGTGAAGCAAGCTTCAGAACATAAACAGTGATTTATACTTTTATTAAGAGATAAATATCAACTCTAATATCACTGTATTGTTAAATCATCAGTAGTGAATGCTATCAATGTATAGTTAGTTTCATAAATAAAATAGGCCACTGAATGTAATCCTTTACAATTACTTTTGTCCTTTGTGAAACCAACATAGGTGCAGAAAAGCAAAGCACAGGACATAATTAATATTTAATATTATTGGGAGTCGGGCTGTAGCGCAGCGGGTTAAGCGCAGGTGGCGCAAAGCACAAGGACCGGCATAAGGATCCCGGTTCGAACCCCGGCTCCCCACCTGCAGGGGAGTCGCTTCACAGGCGGTGAAGCAGGTCTGCAGGTGTCTATCTTTCTTTCCCCCTCTCTGTCTTCCCCTCCTCTCTCCGTTTCTCTCTGTACTATCCAACAACGACGACAACAACAATAATAACTACAACAATAAAACAACAAGGGCAACAAAAGGGAATAAATAAATAAAATAAAATATTAAAAAAATTTAATATTATTAGGTCAGAACTTGCTTGCCATATTCTTAGTTTTTACTGAGGGGCCTGCTTTTATTCTAATATTTTATGGGTTTTGGAGATTTCTTTCTACTAAGCATTGTAGACTAGTAGACAAATCAAGTAGTCTAATTGTATGAGGAAATTTACTTTCAACAACTCACTCCCTATACCTAGGATAGATTACTAGCAACAGGATTCCTCAGAAAGCACAGGTCAAGATCCCAGTGTGGTACTTTTCCCTAGTCAGCTACACTGCTCTGAGCTAGTCCCTTCATTTCTCTGAGCCTCAGTTTCCTCATCTGTATATAGGATTTTATTAAAAGCACTACAAATGATTGCTGAACTGAACAAATTAGAGAGATGCCTCAGAAACAAGTACATGCGTATGAGCCCCCAGCCTTCACATGTTAACACCTGCATAGAGCACTGAAGAAGTGCTGTGGTATCTCTTATCTCTGCCTTGCCCTCTGTTTCTCACTATTTACAAAGTTTAAAAAAAAAAAGAGTCTGTCAGGATCAATAGAATTGTGCAGATTACAAAGTCTGAGAGAAAACCCTGGTTGTAGAGGTTGGCTGGTGGTATACGTACACACATCAACATGCTTGAAAACACAGGTTCAAGTCCCTAGTCCTGATCTGCACAGGGAAAGCCTCGTGAGCAGTGAAGCAGGGCTGTGTGTCTCTCCTCTCTCCTTTCTCTTCTATCTCTTACCCACTATCAAAAAGAGGAAAAAAGTGGCCAGTGGGAAGGTGGTATCATCTAGCACAATGACCAGGTAGTAAGAAAAAGAAAGAAACATGGTCGAAAGAAAATGAAGTAGTTATAGAAGCCATTTTGACTGACTGACTCTTACTCAGTACAAGTTAGTATAGCACAGTTATAGCTGTTACTTGATATAAAGTAACACATTTGAATAGGAAACAAGTTCTATCATATTTCCAGAATATAATCTTCTTTTCTATTTGACATTGTAAATACTAGTCACAAGGAAGAAAAGCTTTCATAAATTTGAATAAATTATAAAGTATATAATGCCCTGATAATTTACACCTGAAAGCTCAAACTAGGGATGGAATACTTTATTTTTGAATCCAGAATAATCATTGCTTGTCTTTCCTTCGTGAAATATCAAGACAGTAGAACACATGAAATCTGAACACTGTATCAAATATTTTATCAAAAGATTTCAAAAAGAAAAAAAATGTAACTGCTGTGTAAAATTCATGATAACTTATAATCAGACATCAATTTTCTTATGACCGAGAAAACTGTCTTTCTCTTTATTTTCAGTATTCTCAAGCAAAAGCAAACTTGTCAGTGTGATAACAGAGTCAGATCTGTGTACATTTAGTTCTGAATGACTTCTATTACAGATTAAAAAAACAATCAGAAAAGTAAAGTAGCAGAATAGAACTGTGTTACTTAAACTTTTGTCACCTGGGTACAAAGATAAAGTTGCTGTCTTCTCAAGAGACAAATGTGAACTTGGAGCTGTTATTCATTATTGAAAATGACCTTGCATTTTATTTGCCTCCCTTCTTTTTCTCCAGTGGAATTGATCTTTTGGTTAACGATGCACAAGTACAAAGTGAATGTCTAGGAACACAGCTTCAGAATAAAGTTAGTATCAATATTAATGCAATCTGAAGTAAACTCCACCCCCAGCCCACTCTGACCTTTTTCTAATTCCATGAACTCTCTGCGTTAACTGGGTTAATGAAACACATTCAGCAGCCTAGTCGGTGATCCAGGAGACAGACCAGGACCCTGTGATATGAAGCCCTGTGTTTAGTCCTGAGTATAGCATAGGCTGAAGCAATACTCTGTTTCTCTCTCTCTTGCTCTCTCTCTTTCTCTACGTGTGTGTGTGCATGTAAATGAATCTTTAAAAAATAAAACAAGAAATCCACAGTTGCTTTGTTTTATTTGTTTGTTCCTTTATGTTCATCAGAAAGAAAGACAAAATGAGACTAGAACTCAGTTCTAACAATAGCACATAGTGAAGCCAGGAAGGCGGTGTGTGTGTGTGGGAGAGGGGAGAGGGGAGAGGGGAGAGGGGAGAGGGGAGAGGGGAGAGGGGAGAGGGGAGAGTGGAGAGGGGGAGGGGGAAAGGGGGAGAGGGAGGGAGAGGGAGAGATAGAGAGAGGGAGAGGGAGACGGAGAGGGAGAGAGAGAGAGAGAGAGGAGAGAGAGAGAGAACCATAAAACCTCCAGAACCATAAAAGTTTCCATGTGGTGTTGGGGCTTAAACTATGTTTGGCAAAGGACACACCCTATCTGATGATCTTACAGGTCCTGTGATGAACTTCCTTAGACAAATAAGACATTTTCTAGCTAAAAAGCTTTTGACTACAGACTTCTAACAGGTCTGATTTTTTTTATAACGATTTTACATTACCTTGTTATCCTATTGAAAATTCTAGATCAAATTATTTTACTCATTTTTATTAATTTATTTAAAAATATTAATATTTATTGGATAGAGCAATAGAGAGGGGAGGGGAGGGAAAGATACATGAGCAGCTTCAAAGGAGACACTTGCAACACTGTTTTACTGCTTGTGAAGCTTTTCCTTATGTACTCAGCTGAGTGTACCATGCCTGAGTTCTTTTATTTTACTTTTATTTGTCCTATTATTTTTTACGTGATTTAAAACAAACCACTTACACATTTAAGTGGTAATATAACTTTCTGGCCAAATCAATTTAATTGGTAATGTCCATTAAATGCCAGCATTCAAATATGGAGCGACAAGTTAAACAAATTGAGTCAGTTTAGAATCAGAGTGATCCATGGAGAATGTTCCCCTTAGATTTAGATGCTACTTCGTATGCTAGCTGATTTTAGAAAGAATACTTTTATCAGATTACATTCATGGCCTTTGGAAAGAATTCTTCTGAATGAATTTGCAGTTCCTTCAATACCCTTACTTTAATAGAGTATCATTTATTTAAGAAAGAGCTCCATGATTAATCTGATTTTCCTTATATTTTAATTTGATGCTGAAAGATGAACAGGTGACACACACCTGGTTGCGCACACATGCTGCAATGCACCAGGGCCTAAGCTGAACCCCCTAGCCCCCGCCTGCAGGGGGCAAGTCACAAGTGGTGAAAGCAGTGCTTCAGGTGTTTCTCTGACTCTGTTCCTCTCTATCTTCTCGCACTTTTTTGATTTCCGTCTCTACCAAATTAATTAACTAATTAAAAAAATAAGCTGAAATAGTGACTAATAGAGTTTAGCCATTTGGGTCTCACTAATACAGCCAGACATAGTCAACTTAACCAAGTGCTTTGTTTTTTATATTTATTTTCCCTTTTGTTGCCCTTGTTGTTTAACATTGTTGTGATTACTGATGTCATTGTTGGTGGATAGGACAGGGAGAAATGGGGAGAGGAGGGGAAGACAGAGAGAGGGAGAGAAAGACACCTGCAGATCTGCTTCACCACCTGTGAAACGACTCCCCTACAAGTGGGGAGCCGGGGTTCGAACTGGAATCCTTACGCCTGTCCTTTTGCTTTGTGCCACCTGCACTTAATCTGCTGCGCCACCACCCAACTCCCAACCAAGTGCTTTCTATGTGCCAATCTCCAGGGTTAAAAATGACTGATAAGAAAGTATAGGGCTCCACTCACATACATCCACATGATCTTATAGGGCAAACCAGCAAGTTGGAAAGTAATTGCAAAGCCTCATGATCTGCTACACTATGAGCACAGGGCTATTCAAATAATTTCAAAGTTCATTGTCTGTACCTATGATTTGGGCACAAATATTTACCAGATTTAATTTTTCTGGAGACTGATAACAGTGTCACAGTAAAATGTCTAGTACAAAGGACTTAGTTAAGATAAATATAGATATAAGTTTAGCTGTGTTTTGTTTGTCTGTCTGTTTCTATTTTGTCACTGGGTTATTGCTGGGGATCCTTGCCTGCATTATTATTCCCCTGATTGTGACCTTTTAATTTTTTTCTTTAGTTTTCCTTTATTTTCCTTCTTTCTTTCTTTCTTTCTTTCTTTCTTTCTTTCTTTCTTTCTTTCTTATTTTTTATCTTTCTTCCTTTTTCTCCCCCTCCCTCCTTCCCTCCCTTTCTCCATTTCTTTCTGTCTTTTTGACAGAGACGTGGAAGTAGGAAATGAGGGAGAGAGAAAGAGACACCTGTAGCACTGCTCTACTACTTATGAATCTTCCTTCTGCAAGTGGGGAACTGGGGCTTGTACCTAGACCCTCTACAAGGTAATTCTTGTGCTCTACTGGATGTTCCATCCCACAGCCCTGTTAAAATATTTTTCTATCATATCATATCACATCACATATCACATTTCATATCATATACCACGTATAAATCCAGTTTTATTGTTCCCACAAAACACATGTACACATAAAACATACATACTCACTCTATATTTAATGTCCGTTTGTATAAAATACTTGGGTTTCAATGTGTTCTGAAGTCTCACCTCTCCAGAACCCTACCCCACTAGGGAAAGGTACAAACAGGCTGGAGGTATGGATCAACTTGCCAATGACCATGTCCAGCAGAGAAGCAATTACAGAAGCCAGACCTTCCACCTTCTACACCCATAAAGAATTTTGATCCATACTCCCAGAGGGACAAAGTATAGGGAGACGTCCAGTGGAGGGGATGGTCACAGACCTCTGCTGGTGGGAAGTGTATGGAATTATAGCCCTGTTATCTTACAATATTGTTAATCATTATTAAATTACTAATTAATAATTTTAAAGAATAGTTGGGCTTCCCGTGATTTTCTTTTTGTATCTCTCTCTTGCTGTTTCCTATTTTTATTTGCTTCTTAATACTTTCCAGTTTGCTAAGGCATAAGCCTACTTTTATCTGTATTATTATTATTTTAGTATTATTTTCTACCCACTTAGCAAAGCTTTAAATAATACATTCACTAGCATATTTTTTTTCTGTTTTAATCTTTTTTATTGGGGGCAGGGGTTATTGGTTTAAAGTCCAATTGCTGACACATGAGTATCATTTCTCATCTCCATGGAAAACGCCCTCATGCACAACTCCAGTCTTTTCCCATCACAGTTCAAGAGGACCCTAAGATTCCTTTCACCTCTTCTCTTACCCTCTCTCCCCATAGTGTTTTGCTTTAGTGCAATACACCACACCAGTCCAAGTCTTGCTTTTTTGTTTACCTTATTTATCCTCATTAATAAGTGAGATCATTCAGTATTTGTTCTCTTTTTAGCTTATGTCACTTAACATTATGCCTAAAAGTTCCATCCAAGATGAAGCAAAGAAATGACTTCATTCAAAAGCTTCCCTTAGTGTGTTGGAACCAGACTCCAACCTAGGTCTTGCCCATTTCAAAGCAAAGTTAAACTATTTTGCTAGCCCAGAGAAAAATGTTTTATTTTTAAAAATGAATAAAAAAAAAATACAGTGTGGGGGTGAGGATATCCCAAATTTACCTCTGCCAATGTTATTTTTGCTCCTTTTTAAAAAAATTATCATATTGGGGTATTAATAGTACAGCTGTTGACTCCTGCAATTTCTCATCTCGCCATGATAAGCAGCTTGCAAAACATCCAACCTAGGTCCTATTCTACTATAAACCAGGGCAAGACTCTCCTCCCCAAGGAATTCAAATTTCAGCCTCTTGCTGCCTGAGTCCCTTCCATGTAAATTACTATGTATATTGTTTTCAGTTGTAGAGGTTGGAGTATTGGCACCCTATGGCAAATACTGTTTTCATTCTTCCTTTGCATGTATTCATTTACCAGCCTGCAGTCTTTTTAATTCTTTCTTGCAAGTATCTGTCCCCCTGGATTTGTTGCTAGGTGACTTTCCCATAAATCAGCTATTTTCCAGGTGCCTGGGTGAGTTGGAAACACCAGTTCCCAGGCTTGAAGGGTGGCTCATCTCCTACAAATCACCTTCCATTGTTTTTCAGTTGTGGAATTTAGGACTGTTAGTTTTCAGGCCTGAAGGCTGACTTACTTGGTTAGGCATGTTAAGTCAGGGAGGTTTCCTAATGAGAAGAGCTGAGAGGTTTCTAGCGGGAGTTAGATGTCCTGTGATAGATACATGCTAGCAAAAGTATATGCTTGTAAAAGGGAATTTTCTGTTTTTTTCATATTTTATTTTAATTTTATTTTTGAGAGAGATGCAGAGAGAATGGAGAGAGAGACAAACACCAGAACACTACTCAGCTCTGTGGGAGATTACAACTGCAACTTTGGAGCCTCAGGCATGAGAGTCTGTTTGCATAACCATTATGCTATCTCCCCCGCCCCAAAAGGCAACCTTCAAATGTTACATTTAATAGGTGTTTTTATTGCGGTTGTATATGTGTTTTGCTCAAGGGAGCCACTTAACTAGATATAGCTTTCCAAACACAAAACAAGTATGCTAATGACAATACAACCACAATATTATAGGTTGTGAGGGATGTACTTATCATTGCCTAAAAATAAAATCCCCCCACCCTCACCCCAAGATAGTGTATGGTTTTTCATCATTGGAGAGTGGCTTCCTTAGCAATTCCTTTCTTAACTTTCATGTAAAATATTTCCTAATCACACACTTACATTATGCCTTCTTTGTTGTCTTCCGGGGTAGCACTGCTGAAAAATTTCCAAACTGTTAATACCTTTGTTTACTTTTTAATACTTTAGCTCCTGACAATAAAAGGAAGAATAATTTGAAGGGATCTTTGGTAATTTTATTAACTCCATATCTTCAAAACACAATCTGACACTTTCTGGAAATTGAGATAATTGGACATGGGAGATAGCATAATGGTTCTGCAAAAGACTCTGAGGTCCCAGGTTCAGTCTCCAGCACCTACATAAGCCACAGATGAGTAGTGCTCTGGTATTTATGTCTCTATATATCTCTTAATTATTAAAAATGAATTAAAAACATTATTTTGAGCTGAGGAGACAGTTAAATAGCTGTGTAAAAGACTCATGCCTGAGGCTCCAAGGTTTCAGGCTTAATCTCCAGTATCACCATCAGTCAGAGTTGAGCTCTGATTAAAAAAACAAACAAACAAACAAACAAGAAAGAGCTAAGAAGCAGAAATGGAGGTTTAATCTATCTATATCTACATCTATACCTATATCTATATCTTTATCAATATCTATATATCTATTTCTATCTCTATCTATCTATCTATCTATCTGCCTCCAGAGTTATCATTGGGGTTCTGTGCCTGCACTAGGAATTCACTGCTCCTGGAGGGCATTTTTTTTTCACATTTTTTTAGATAGAACAGAGAGAAATTGAGAGAGGAGGGGAAAAATAGAGAGGGGGAGAGAAAGATACCTGCAGATCTGCTTCACTGCTTGTGAGGTGACCCCCACCCCTTGCAGGTGGGGAGCTGGGGGCTTAAACCAGGATGCCAGGATCCTTGCACAGGTCCTTACACTTCATATGTGTGCTTAACCCAGTGTGCTCCCACCAGGCCCCTGGAGGTTATTATATTTTAAAATGTTGGCCAAACAATTATATATTAATTACACATACATTTCAAACATCACTACTTGAATTATAGAAATGATAGAGTCTACTAAGTGTGTTTTGAGTTGTCATTATTAACTCAAGGTGTTTAGTTATATTTACTGACCTAAGTGATAGTAATGAAATATTTTGCCACAATGAATGTTATATTCATTATTACAAAAAAAAGTAAATGCTGTAATGGCAATAAAAAGAATTTTAAATAAAAAAATGATACTAAATATTTTAAATAACTCTGTTATGTAATCAGTATCTAATTGATGTTGATTAAATGGAATCTCTTTAAGAAAGAGTTTGAACAGAAGCCAGTCCTTCTACCTTCTGTACCCCATATTGATCCTGGGCCCATGCTCCCAGAGGAATAAAGAACAGGAAAGCTTCCAGTAAAGAGGATAGGATATGGAACTCAGGTGGTGAGAATTGTGTGGAATTGCACCACTCTTATCCTATAGTCTTGTCAGTAATTATTAAATCACTTAAAAAAAAAGAGTTTGAAAAGGTAATGATTAATTATTGGTCTTGGCACAGATAGCATTGATTCTCATGCTTCAGTCTACTTTTTCACTGGTTTCCATATAAGTGCTCATGATGAAAAGTTCTTAAGTAGAGTTGACAAAGAAGTACTGCTGGTATTTTACAATCTGTGCATTTGAAACTTTTTATAATTACAGCTACTTCCAAAAAAGACAAAGGTGAATGTTGTCGATCATTTTGATTTTCAAGTTTTAAACACCTATCAGTACTTAAATTGGAAGATGATTAAAAGTTTAGATTAAATGAGTGACTGAATTTCAGTAGTAGAAATCTTATATTTCAAAGGATAGTACTTTTGATAACACTATTTTTAGTCAGTGTGACAGCTACTTGGTATTGCTATTTCTAACTGAGAAGATTGCTCTTTTAGTCAATGTGGACTTTTTAAAATACATCCACGATTTTTCCAAGCAAGAAGTAGGAGGATTCAGAGTGATTGATTTGGCTGAAAATGTCAAGTCTGGAAATTTTCTTAGGTTAAATCCTTTCATTAGCATGGATAATTTCTGCCACCTCCAGGTAGAGGAGATGCTTGGTACTCCATGTGGGGTACCCTGGCCACTGACTGGAGGATGGCCCCAAGATACTTACTTTTCAGTACTACACTCTTTTTGATCTTTTTAAATTTTTTTAATATTGATTTATTTTCCCTTTTGTTGCCCTTGTTGTTTAACATTGTTGTGGTTATTGATGTCGTTGTTGTTTGATAGGACAGAGAGAAATGGATACAGGAGTGGAAGACAGAGAGGAGGAGAGAAAGACAGACACTTCACCGCTTGTGAAGCGACTCCCCTGCAGGTGGGGATCCAGGGGCTCGAAACAGGATCCTTAAGCTGGTCCTTGCACTTTGCGCCACATGCGCTTAACCCACTGTGCCACTGCCCGACTCCCAGTCTCTCTGATCTTTCTACTGATTATATTTAGCTGATTATAGAAAATAAAATTTTTTCTCAGTTCTCTTACTTTTTTTTCTTCTGTTACCTCTGTTCAGGATAGTTTTTCAAATTTGTAATGAATCACTAGACCACTGATTCAATAAAATATCTCTTTTTGTTCAATGACCGAGATTTGAACTCCTGCTTTCTACCTGCAGTGGGAAAGCTTCACAAGTGGCGAAGCAGTGCTACAGATATCTCTCTTTCTCTCTCTCTCTCTTTGTATCTTTCCCTTCCCCTCTCAATTTCTCTCTGCCCTAATCATTAAAATAGAAATAGACAAAAAGGAAAAAAATGGCCACCAGGACCACCAAGTCATAGGTGTAATAAGTAAGAAAATAAATAAATAAATAGCTCTTTCATTATTTTTACCTTTTAGTAACTACTGACTATTTTCTTATGAATTCTCTGATCACTTATTTTGCCATAGCGAGAAGGCAATTATTCTTCAATGTTTATTTCTTAGTGTGTCAGTGTTTTTATCAACTAGTTCTGTTTGACCCATTATTCTTGCCATTTTGCCTTCTTTTCTCATAAAAAATTCCTATATTTCTGTTTTAGTTACTTCTTTTGCTTGAAATTGTTGTTCTTACTTCAAAACTTAATGTATATAATTGCATTACAATGTAAAGTGTAGACTTTTCATATTTATCTCCATTGGAAAATTTAAAACAGAACTAAGTTCCTTGCATTGTACCTCTCTGTCCCTATCTCCATTTAGTCAGGAGAGTTCATACTGGAAAAATGTGATGCCCATGGTATGTTTTTTTTTTTTTTTTTTTTTAGCAAGTATCTAGGTTCCTGCTCATTTGACATTTGACTATAAAAGTCATACATGACTTGATTCTTGGTATTTGGACATTAATTGAACACAGTGCTCCAGTTGGTCAAGTAGATGATTTTTAGTGTGACAGTAAATGTAGTATATACAGGTTATCACAGCAATAAGAATGTGTGGAAAGAAATGCCTTGAAATTTTATCATATCATTCTATATTGATTTGTTTCTCAGAAAAATTCAGTGTGTTTTCTTGCAGCTATGATTGTTAGTTTTCTTACTGGTAAGTAGGGAAGATTTTCAGAAAGGACCTAGCTCACCAGCTTCCTTTGAAGGCAGTGGCTACATTTTAATTTTACCTGTCAAACCATCAGAACACTAAGGCTTCTATAATTATTGATTTTAAGGCATTACCCACAAAGTACATGAGTCAAAACATATTGATGTAGCAATACCTGTGATGATGATTTTTTGTGAAAAAATAACTCTTAGATAATAAAATGCTTTAATCTTTTTATTTTATTTTATTTATAAAAAGGAAACACTGACAAAACCATCGGACAAGGGGAGGTACAACTCCACACAACTCCCACCACCAGAACTCTGCATTCCATCCCCTACCCTGATAGCTTTCCTATTCTTTAACCCTATGGGAGTATGGACCCCAGGCTATTGTGGGATGCAGAAAGTGAAAGGTCTGGCTTCTGTAATCGCTTCTAAAACTTTCTTTCATATTTGAAATGACTGTTATGTCAAGATAAGAATAAAATGGTTATGTTAATTGTTATAGGGATGGAAGTGTATAATCTGCTGTCCTTTAAGCATTTTAAATATCTACAAATGAGATTGCTATACCAAATGAATGGTTTATTATACTTGCTTTTATAAGACTTTATTTTTATTTCTCTTCTTTAGGCTCAACTCATTGATGTGAATTATGGAAATGTAAAGGATTTAAAACAGATTGCAATAATGAAAAATACAACAAATCAGATTGCACTCTTGAAATTAGGAAAATTGCCTCTACTTTATAAGGTTAGTCTAATGGTTACTACTTACTGTTGGTGTGAATATTTAGGTTACTTTGAAAGGTTTTCCCTACTCTGTGAGAGTGAAGAGTGATAGGAAAACACAAAGAGGTGGAGAACATCACACTTTTTTTTTTCAAGTAGAATATTTTAGTTAATATTTTAAGAAAAAAAAGTATCTTTATTACCTAAGATGAGATACCTTAAAATAAGCATTGGGAAATTTGTAAGGCTTTGATAAAATTGGCTATTTCTTTATTATATAGCTACATGCCATTCTAGAAATAAGTCTCACAATGTCTTCTTCATTGACAGATATGTAATGTCTAATTTTTTTTTTTTAAAAACTGACTATCACACACTTTGTTAGGCTGATATCTCGCTGGTTTACACACTCTAGTGATTGATTTTGTCAAGTCTATAACTTCACAGTCACTGATTGTACTCAAGAATCTAATTAAAATATAATATGCTAAGAAGCAGCCAATTTTTGATTTATTTTATTTAAATAGAAGTTTATTAACACTCATCCACTAGATGCATTTACATAATTGAAGCAGCTCAATCTAAGTAACTCATAATGAACCATCACAATAGTCAAGTCACTAATGCTCCTTCTTTATTCATTTTCTTTTCGATTAAAAGACAATGGTCAGTGTATTTATGACACTGCATCTCTCTGCTTCTGAAAATATATTGGATTTATTCTTCTCCAACTCTATGAGATTTCCTAATTTCCTGATCCAAAAATGTTTCCAAAAATCTGTTGGCATATTCTCTAAGAAGATAAGATTATCTTGTTGTTGCTTATTATTATCTCCTCAGGATACTCTTAGACATAAATAATGGATAGTAGATGATGGTCAGAATTTTTAAATTTCCTTGAAAATATAATATATTTTCACAGTATCTTTCTGCAGGATAACTTTTACATATATGTAAAATCCCTTTAATAACATTTTTTCTCTAGTAATCTATATCAATCAATATATTCTAATGAGGAGGGAGAAGGCACTCAGAAATGATAAGAAACCAATGATGTGACCAAATATTAGAAATGATGCATATTTACAGTTTTTACCCAAAGTATGGTACATTCACACAATGCATATTATATAGCAATTATAGTCTAAAGTATATTTAATGATATGAATATTCTCATAAATCTGGCCAGTGTTTCAGTTTTTTAAATAATTATATTAATGCAACTTCTAAAAGTAACATTACTAATAAGTAAATAGGAAATTTTGAGATGTGGAGTAGATATTTTAAACATCTTATAAATGAACACAATTATTTATAATAACCATATTGCCAGGGACTGTTATTACTTCCTTTTACTTCTTCACTTGCTTCACTAAAAATAATCACCTCCAACTCCATTTTGTCCTAAAGGACACAATATCATTTGTGTTAATTGCAAAATAGTATTTCATTGACTATATCTGCCTGGAACAGTGAAATAGTTCTCTTAGATAATGTGGTGCTTTGTCGTGTGGACAACCCCTACTGCATTGATTGAAGGAAGTCTCAATACTGTGGGCTCCTTAGATGATAGATAGATAGATAGATAGATAGATAGATAGATAGATAGATAGATAGATAGATAGATAGATATAGGAAGGCAGATACCCAATACTTTCTTTACACAGTCTTCTGTTAATGGGCATTTTAGATGCTTCACTCCTTACCTATTGTGAATAATACATCTATGAACATAGGAGCATATGTCATTAGAATTAGTGTCTTCGTGATCTTTGAATATTTGCTCAGGAATGGTATTGCTAGATAGAAGACATTTCCATTTTATAAATTTCACTTTAGTTATATCTGTTTTTGTGGATTGTGCCAGAGATTTGAATAAATCATTGCATATGTATTGGATTCAAGTGACAAAAAATAAAAGAGTATGACTACTTTGGAATGGGGGAAAGATGCCACTGCCCTTAGATCTATCATATATCATGGTTGAGAGAGATTAGCCTCAGACACCAAGGTGGAGATCTGTAGGGACATGTATTAGACATCTCGAGATGGGACACTGTCAAGTGAGCAACCCAAACTAGAACTTCAACTGAAGTATTTATTGATAGAATCATGCATAACATCAAAAAGGAATGAGAAAGATCACATTTTTTTAAGTGAAGATATATCAAGGGAGCAAATGCCAGGGCACATATAACAAGAAGCTATACATCATATAGAAAGGTCAGAATCAGTTTCTCATAGGAAAACATCAAAGTGCAGGAAGGGTGTTTAAAACTTAACTGTACTTGCCATTGTCTAAATGTAATTGTGTCAGGTACACTTGTTTGATGCCCTAAGAAATATTGAGTTTATCCTCTGATCATTCTGCATATAATCCCCAGAGTCTCAGGGGAGAATGCCAGTTATCAGAGTTCAATAGCATGTTGCTATTGCCCTTTCCTGTGGACCTGTTATAGTTTAACTTATGATCTATTCCAGACCTCTCCCCTGGAGTTCAGGAGTTGTAACAAAGGACAGTCAGAGGCCCTTCAATGAGCAGGCTTAGACAAAGAAATGTACCTGATAAATATAGCAGCAGACATGTTCTTACAAGCATGGAGACATAGGTAAAAATCAGTAGGATTTCAGGGCCAGGTAGTGGCACATCTGGCTAAGTGCACACACTTCAGTCAGCAAGGACCCAGGTTCAAGCCCTGGTTTTCACCGTCTCTATCTCCCTCTTACCTCTCAATTTCCCTCTGTCTCTATCCAGTAATAATAATGAAAAAAATCAGTAGGGTTTCTAATACTATGTATCAGCAAGGAATCAAGAAACTCTTCATCAAAGGGGCATAGATTGGACTAGGCTCATTACAGTGAAGCTTGTGTCACCTACTTAGCAAATACATACTGGGACTGAAACTCCAAAGTGTAATATGGTACTAAGGCTCAGCTGGAAAGGCAGGGGACTAGTCGATTTCTTTGTGCATCACAACTGCTACTTGTGATTGTAAATGGCCTGGGAGTATGCAGCTGAATGAATCAAGGGAAAAAACATCTTATTTTAGTTGGGTAGTAGTTAATAAATCATATTTCAAAAATGGATTCTGGAGGGAATCTCTTCATCTGAAGATTGGGAGGGCAAAGAGGAAGCTTAAATGTGATAATGAATTATCTCCTACACTGAGTGGAGAAACTATCTGTCGCCAAAAAGGAAGAAATCTCATTAGTTTCATCATAAATGCTATCTATGTATGTGTTCATTTAGTCTCCAGAAAGGGATTGATTAGAAAATCTTAACAGTGCATAACAGGAATTATGAAAGGCAAATGGCCTAGAAGATATATTTCTTAACACCCACACATTATTGCTACAGGAAACTCAACTAACTTTTCCAGAGCTACCTTTTAAAGTTTAAACTTTAGAGAGAAAGGATTGTATTTCTTTTAGTGTTACATTATTGAAATTATTACTTTGTCATGGAGTGTACTTCACTGCTCCAGACTGACTATTTTTTCAGATAGAGAGACAAAGGCAGAAATGGAGGGAGCTGGGAGGTAGTGCAGCAGGTTAAGCGCACCTGCCATGAAGCGCAAGGACCTACATAAGGATCCAGGTTCAAGTCCCCAGCTCTCCACCTGCAGGGGAGTCGCTTCACAGGCTGTGAAGCAGGTCTGTAGGTGTCTTTCTCTCCCCCTCTCTGTCTTCCCCTCCTCTCTCCATTTCTCTCTGTCCTATCCAACAATGACAACAACAATAATAACTACAACAAAAATGAAAACCAAGGGTAACAAAAGGAAAAATAAGTCAATAAATGTAAAAAAAATTTTTTTAAAGATTTATTAAAAAAGACAGAAATAGAGGGAGAGAAGGAGAAAATAGCACACACCAGAATTTTCTCCAATGCACTGGGTGCTGGGCTCAGATCTAGCTCACATACATGACAAAGCAGATACACTATCCAAGTGAGATCATTTCTGCCCTCTTGAAGTTTGTTTATGTGAGAGTTCCTTAGTTCTTTAAACTTTAAGACAAAATATGACTTTATATGTTATAATGGACTCACTTATATTCCTCTCAGTGGCAATCTTAAGATACAGTAAATCATACCCCCAAGCTCTGTACAAATTCCCAAATCTCTGAGCAGCATTCTAGTGTGAAGTATATTTTGTAGAATGCAATAAATTAACTTAGTTTACTCTAGAACGGTTGTCACAGTAAGTACTTATAAAAATTATTATGTCCTTCATAACATAGTTATCATATCAGTCTTAATAAAACATGGGGTCTGGACCATTGTCTAGGTCCAAATCACATGCCAAGCCCATGTCCAACAAGAAGCAAATATATATGCAGTTAAATTACTTGTGAAATTATATCTCATGTTTCTTGTTCTTGAGAAAATTGCATATATAAATACAGGACATGATGGGGAAGGTGGAGTGTATGCAGATACTTATCAATGGGAAATAAGAAACTGTACTCACATATCAACAGTTGTCCTGTAATCTGTTTTATTTTGTAAAATAGTTTTGGTGAAATAAGAAAAGAAATGGAAAGCAGAAAAAAAATCCATGGATGATAATTGATTTTTTTCCTAAGTATATGTATTTCTTGTATTCACTGTTACATAGTAATATATGGATACCTATTTTTTTTGTTTGTTTTTGTTGTTGTTGCCTTTTTCACAATTTCAGTGACCTAGGATAATAATAGCAATTTCAGGGATCCAAAAGTTCTTGTGGTGTGCTCTCATATAAGATTTATACTTTAATGCCAACTGTGCATTGTGTGGCCTGGGAATCATTTAACCTCCATCATTTAAGTTCATAGAGCATACTTCTTTTTTTATATTTATTTTATTTATTTATTCCCTTTTGTTGCCCTTGTTGTTTTATTGTTGTACTTATTATTGTTGTCATTGTTGGATAGGACACAGAGAAATGGAGTGAGAAGGGGAAGACAGAGAGGGGGAGAGAAAGAGAGACACCTGCAGACCTGCTTCACAGCTTGTGAAGCGACTCCCCTGCAGGTGGGGAGCCAGGATCCTTATGCAGGTCCTTGTGCTTTGCGCCACCTGCGCTTAACCCGCTGCGCTACAACCCGACTCGCCATAGAGCATATTTCTATAGGAAGGACTTTCTGAAGGACCCTGCAGGGACTTGAGGAAAATGAAAACAGGGAACAGCTGTTATGTTTTCACACTGTCAAAGAATTGTTTCTCACAAATTAGCAGGCAGGTAGTATTTAATGGGAAGAACAAATTACTATTTTGAATTTTAAATCGTGAGTTGATGGTCTATTGTGAAAACACCAATATTTTTTATTTGTTTATCAATGCTGGTAGAAAAGCTTTAAGAACCCCTACAGTTCAAGTAGTTAAAGTTCATGCTAGTAATGACTATATTGTGAAAACTAACTTCATATGGACTCTCCACTTGCTTTTTATACTTACTGAGTTATGTTTCATTTCTCCATCCACATATTTTTTGGTGACATTTATTCAATCCATCTGATATACTGCATCCAAATAGTATGCTTTCCAGTCAGCAGAAGCCTTTATGTAGTGTTAGTTTAAAAATGATAGAACTAAAATTGAATTTTAAAAATTAATATCTGGCACATGTGACTAAAATTATGCGTCAAAATATGTGACAGCAATACAACAATGCATATGAGAATGGAATTCAATATTTACTGAAGGTAAAATAAACAGTGTGTGTACAATGTAGTGTGTACATTCTAATATATCTATGTGTATATCAGTAAAGATAGGAAGATAGCATAAAGGATCATATTCCTTGGGAGTCAGTCATTGGCACAGCGGGTTAAGCACACATGGTGCAAAGTGCAAGGGCCAGCCTAAGGATCTCAGTTCAAGCCCCCGGCTTCCCACCTGCAGGGGTGTCGCTTCACAAGCGGTGAAGCAGGTCTGCAGGTGTCTTTCTCTCCCCCTCTTATCTTCTCTCTGTTATATCTAACAACGATGACATCAATAACAACAATTATAACAACAACAAAAACAAGGGCAACAAAAGGGAGAATAAATACTATAAAAAGTTAATTAAAAAAAGATCATATTCCATTCTTCTTTCTCTATAACCAGAGCTCAGCTCTGACTTATGGTAGTGCTGGGGACTGAATCTGGGAAATCAGAGCCTAGAATATGAAAGTCTTTTGCATAACCATTATGTTATAATGCCTGCTTATGAAGACCACATTCCTATAAAAACTATTTATGCATATAAAATTTAATGTTTCTCTAGTATCTTTAGTTATAGAATATATTACATAAAACCCTGTGAATATTTCAGATGAAAGAAATGTTTAATTCTGTGTCTTTCCATGATTGTTTTAGTTATCATTTGTCATATAAAACTAAACTTCCTCCCTTTACAATATTTTTTAAGGCATTTAGTAAACAAAAATACATAGTGAACACTATCTTGATACTGAGAAAGATACACTTTATCAGTGTGTAAACTAGTGAGGTACTTCATACCTTGTTCTCAGAAGTAAATACAAAAAACAAAAACAAACAAACAAAAAACACCAAAAAACAGTGCTCCACATTTTGTAGTGATTACACTCCACATTTGCTCAAATGGCCATGAAAAATATGGGCAAGGCTAGTACACAAAACCAGGAAGCAATGATTTAATACATTTAAAAGATAAATATGCTAATGTTGTAAAATCAGAGTGTTTTCTATTTTACACTGACTGACTTTGGTTGTTTTTCCAAATGACTTAGACCGAATATTATTATATTTACTAAAGAGGCATTATGACTTTAATTATAAGCTATAATGAAAAAACTTTAGACTGTGTTGCTTTTCTCCCATTTAGCAATCACACTTTAAGAATATGAGTCTAGAACAATGCTAAGTGAATGCTTCAAATTCTATCCCTAATATGAATTATTTTTCTGTATATTTTGTTCCCCAGAACATGTTGTAAAATAAATGCTAAAGAGA